>NW_017674511.1:86428-94177 GCF_001879085.1 Nicotiana attenuata
GAATTGCCAAAGCACTTAGAAAAAGATATACACAAAAGAGATAGAAAAGAGCATACAGAAAGCTCGGACAACGGGCAGTTTTAATGGTACATCCAACGGAGGTGAAAGGGATTCCTCTAATAAGGAGTCATTAGCACCAACTCAGTTCAGTCATCAATCAAGTGGTGGGTCTTCCTTCAGACGTACTCAGAGTTATGGAAACCAGTCTCGCCAGAATCAGAATTTTAGGACATCATCCTCACATATCAAGAGTCATGCTGAGCAACATTCACACCAACAAGGTCTTTGTGGAACATTTAAGCGGAAACATTTAGGTCAGTGCAAGCTCGAGTTTCATGGTTGCTATCATTGCGGAGGCATTGGTCATATAAAGGCCAATTGCCCAAAGTTGAGACATAATTTCAGTGGGGGATCAACTTGTCCTTCTAGTTCCTGAGCTACTGCAGTTGCACCACCTCAAGCTCGTGGTTCTCATAATCAGATCGGGCATGGGGCAGGCTGAGGTGCAGATCGAGTTACTCAGGGAGGAGTACAACCCCGTTTGTTTGCTACACTTGATCGTCAGAGTGCAAAGGCATCTGCAGAAGTTATTACAGGTATACTTTTAGTCTGCTCACACAATGCTTATGCCATAATGGATCCAGGTTCAACGTTTTCATGTGTGACTCCATACTTGCAATTAACCTCAGACTAGAACCTGAACAACTTAGTGAGCCATTCTTAGTATCTACTCCAGTTGGCGAGTCAGTAAGAGTCACAAGAGTCTATAGAGGTTGTATTGTTTCAATCCAAGGTCGCAGCACCGAGGCCGATCTCATAGAATTAGAAATGGTGGATTTTGATGTGATCATGGGTATGGATTGGTTATCTTCCTGCTATGCAATTTTAGATTGTCGTGCCAAGATAGTCAGGTTCCAATTCCCAAATGATGAAGTCTTAGAGTGGAAGGGTAGTCAGCATCGCTTGTAGGTAAGTTTATTTCTTACCTTAAGGCACAACGAATGATAAGTAAGGGGTGTCTCGCCTATTTGGCTCACATCATTAATCCAGAATCAGAACCACTAGCTCTTCAGTCTATGCAAGTTGTTAGAGAAGTCCAGAAGTTTTTCCAAATGACCTTCCCAGACTTCCTCCTGAAAGAATCATAGACTTTGGCATTGATCTCATGCCAGGCACTCAACCCATATCTATACCTCCTTATAGGATGGCTCCAACATGACTTAATGAGTTGAGAGAACAGTTGAAAGACCTTCTTGACAAGGGCTTCACCAGGTCGAGTTTTTCACCGTGGGGTGCCCCGGTCCTGTTTGTCAAGAAGAAAGATGGGTCTTTCAGAATGTGCGTCGACTATCGGCAGTTGAATATAGTTACCATTAAGAACAAGTACCCACTGCCAAGAATTGATGATTTATTTAATCAACTTCAAGGTGCAAAGTACTTTTCAAAAATAAGACTTGAGGTCGGGGTACCATTAGTTGAGAATCAGAGAAGAAGATATATCTAAAATAGCCTTTAGAACTCGCTACTGGCACTATGAATTTCTAGTGATGTCCTTCGGGTTGACAAATGCTCCAGTTGCATTCATGGACCTCATGAACAGAGTTTTCAAGCCATTCATTGATACCTTTATTATCGTGTTCATAGACGATATTTTGGTATACTCTAAGAGCAAGGAAGATCATGCAGAACACCTCAGAATAGCCTTGCAGACCTTGAAGGAGAATGAGCTTTATGCCAAGTTTTCAAAATGTGAGTTCTGGTTGCAGTCAGTCGCATACTTAGGCCACGTGGTATCTAGTGAAGGCATAAAAGTAGACCCTCAGAAGACAGAAGCAGTCAAGAACTGGCCTAGGCCGACAACGCCAACCAAAATCAAGAATTTCTTGGGTTAGCTGGCTACTATAGAAGGTTCGTAGAGGGGTTTTCCTCACTTGCAGCTCCATTAACTATGTTGACACAGAAAGCAGTTAGGTTCCAGTGGTCAGACGCTTGTGAGCAGAGTTTTCAAGAGTTAAAGAAGAGGTTGACCACTGCACCTGTGTTAACCTTGCCGACATGTTCGGGTGGGTTCACAGTGTATTGTGATGCCTCCAGAGTTGGTCTTGGTTGTGTTCTTATGCAAAATGGAAAAGTTATTGCTTATGCTTCCAGGCAGTTAAAGAATCATGAAAAGAACTACCCCACACATGACTTGGAGCTTGCAGCAGTGGTGTTTGCATTAAGATATGGCGACGCTACCTTTATGGCGAGCATTCTGAAGTGTTTACAGATCACAAAAGCCTCCATTACATTTTCAAGCAAAAAGAATTAAATTTGAGGTAGAGAATGTGGCTCGAGCTATTGAAAGATTATGCCATCAATATCCTTTATCACCCGGGCAAAGCTAATGTGGTGGCAGATGCACTTAGTAGGAAGTCAATGGGTGTCTTGGCCCATCTTGCAGTGCAAAGGCGAACTTTGGGTAGAGAAATTCAAAAACTGGAAAATGATGGAATTAGACTGGATGAGACCAATGATGGAGGAATAGCTGCTTATGCCTTAGCGCAATCCTCCCTTGTTGCGCATGTTAAGTCTAAGCAAGATGAAGATCCGTACTTAATAAAGTTAAAAGAAGGAGTCGGAAACAAAGAAATCACTGCTTTCACTCTAGGAAGTGACGGAGTTTTGAAGTTGAATGATCGGTTATGTGTGCCTGATGTAGATGGTCTGAGAAAGGCCATAATGGAATAAGCTCACAACTCGAAGTACTCTATCCACCCAGGTGCTACCAAAATGTATCTGGACTTGAAAGAGTTGTATTGGTGGAAAGGCATGAAGAAGCAAGTAGCAGATCATGTGGCTAAATGTTTGAATTGCCAGCAAGTCAAAGCCGAGCATCAGAGGCCTGGTGGCCTAGCTCAAGAAATAGAAATACCACAGCGGAAATGGGAAATGATTAATATGGATTTCGTAGTAGGTCTACCTCGCACATACCGTAAGCATGATTCAATTTGGGTTATTGTAGTCCGACTTACAAAGTCCGCGCATGTCCTACCAGTAAAGACGATAGATTCCGCATAGCAGTATGAGCAGTTGTACATCAAAGAAATAGTCCGATTGCATGGTATTCCAGTTTCAATCATATCTGACAGAGGCCCTTAGTTCACGGCACTTTTTTGGCAGGCATTTCAGAAAAGATTAGGTACCAAGGTCAATTTGAGCACCGCTTTCCATCCACAGACCAATGGTCAGGCAGGAAGGACCATTCAGACTCTCAAAGATATGTTGCGAGCATGTGTTATAGATTTTGGAGGTAATTGGGATGATCACATACCACTTATAGAATTTGCCTACAGTAACACCTATCAGGCCAGCATTGGTATGGCTCCTTATGAAGCATTGTATGGGCGAAGATGTAGGTCTCCAGTGGGTTGGTTTAAACCAGCTGAGGCGTCATTGATCGGTCCAGAGTTTGTTAGTGAGGCCTTAGAGAAAGTTCAGCTAATTAGAGAAAGACTGAAAGCGGCTCAAAGTCGTCAAAAGTCTTATTCTGACAAGAGGCATCGTGAATTAGAGTTCATGGTTGATGATAAGGTGTTTTTGAAAGTTTCACCAATGAAAGGAGTATGAGGTTTGGTAAGAGAGGAAAACTTAGTCCTAGATTTATCGGACCTTATGAAATTCTAGAAAAGAAAGGAAACGTGGCTTATGAGCTAGCGCTACCCGTTCAGTTGTCCTCTGTTCATCCTGTCTTTCATGTGTCTATTCTTAGAAAGTACATTCATGATGAGTCGCATATAATACCTGCCGATACCATAGAAATTAAAGAAGGCTTGACTTATGAAGAGGTACCTATAGAAATCCTTGATAGGCAAGTAAGAAAGTTGAGAACAAAAAAATTTAGCATCGGTAAAAGTTTTATAGAGTAATCATGATTCAAAAGAAGCTACGTGGGAGGTCGAGGAAGATATAAGGAAGAAATATCCATATTTATTTGAGGAAAGAGGTATGTGAACCTAGGTTTGGATTGGCATTTATATTTTATTTATTAAATACAAGTTAGCATGTGTTTATGTCTTTGCTAGATTATACTTAGTTATTGAAGTAAATTAGTTTTGTCAGAGTATATTTAGTTGTTTAATAATTTAGTGCCATGCCAGAGTACATTTAACTCATTAAAGTGATTTACCTTTGCTAAAGTGTTGTGCTTTAGATTCTTGTTGGTTATTGTGGTACCTCCTTGCCGGAGTGTGATTAATAAATTTATGAGCTGTGTATGGTGCTTATGAATGGCTTGTTATGGTATATTTAGTTGTTATTGGTGTAGTTGTGGTATTTGTGACAGAGATAATTTTTTTGAATAGTCCAATTTGCAAGGGAAACTCCACCGAAATTTTTGAAAATCCAGGGAGTTAGCAAAAATTTTGAGTTCTTGGAAGAGTGAGTAGTGCTAAGAAAACTTAAGAGGTTCAAGGACCTAAGGAATGATTGTTAGCTTAAGAATAAGGCCCTAGCAACATTCGAGGACGAATGTTTTTAAGGAGGGAAGATTGTAACACTCCTCAAATTTATAAAAGTTTCGAGACTCGCTAAATATAGAATTTAATTTTTTTTATCTTGCCTTGAGTGCATAAAAAAAATAATTTTTTTTTACTTCTTTATGGATTTAAACCCTTGTGATTGACTTTTGAGTTACTTCCCTATTTATAAATAGTTGGATATATAATTATGGGAATATTAATAATTTTAATATTACTAATTATTAAAAGTGGGTATCATTAAATATTAGTTAAGTTACAACAAAACAAAAAAAGGAAAAGTGTATACGGCAAAATCAGAGTTTTCCAATTTCCCATCATCGAGGCATTTCGGAAGATTGCCCCGAAGCCTCGAGGTTGTAGAGATGCGTTCGAGTCTTCTTCTTCGGAGCTCGTCGACACCCGGTCTGAAGAAAATATCGGCCGAAACTAGAATAAAAATGGGGAGTCCCCAAGACGCGGCTAAGTCTGACAAAGCCTAGCCAGGCTACCCTGAACCCTAATCGGGGTGACACATCCAGCCGTCCCATCTCGACACCTTTACAGCTAATGTATGTCTTACCATATAAGCTTCCCCCCTTGTATATAAAGGGGATTCTTACTATTTTGTAGGGGACTGATGTTGCTCCAACTACTCTACATGAAATATATGATAACTCTCTCTCTTTTCTCTCTAATACACTCTCTCGATATCGCTGCTTTATTTTATTATCTTCATACTTGTTCTTCATTTATCGATTACCATTGGCCATAAAGAGCCTCCTTCAATATTATCGCATCTGTTAGCCCTTTCCCGACTATCGCTAATAGCTTGAGCCCGAGCTCGAGAATTGACCTCGAGGCCCTAAATCAACTAGCTCGAGGCCCCAAGCGGCTATTTATCGGTTCAATTATAACTTTATTTCAGCTCGCATCTCGCCCTTAAACGTCACACGCATAGCATCAACTGCTCTACAACTAGCATAAAAATAGATCACGTATTTTTAGAGTTCCATCAACAAATTTAATTGTTATTACCATTTTCACAAACAGTTTGGCGCCCACCGTGGGGCTAAAAATAATAATGATTATTTTCTTGCTAGTTTCATTACACAATGCAAGTTATCTTTCACACTTTTTCTTGTCCAAGATCTTCGATTTCAGGTCAAAATATCTGGCTCAGTGAACAGAGTAGAAAACGACGACCTCGAAAATCACAGGGAGAACGGTGTGGCCATTCCGATCGTTGGCGTGCCGCCACGGAACCCCGAAAACGCACTTGGGCCGAATCCAGCGGACGAAGGCTCGCGCGACGCACAGCAGATCGACGAAACCTTACACACCGACAGGAGCATACAACAAGGCGACCAACAGGAAGCCCAAAAAACCCCAGCTCGGGAAGAAAGGAAGTTAGCCTTCATGTTATTTTTAATATGTTGCAGGCACAACAGTTGGCTATCGCTCAGCTGCAAAGCCACCCAAAAACTCCCAGCACCGTAACACCGGGAACAACTCCCCCGGCCGAATAGGTACCAGAGAGATTGAGCAATAATGGTTCGATAGCCGACCCTACTATCGTAAAAATGCTCGAGGATCTTACCAGAAGGATCGAGTCGGGCAAGAAAATGATAGCAGCCAACGACAAGAAGGTCGAAACTTACAACTCCAGGGTCGACCAAATCCCGGGCACGCCCCCGATCCTGAAAGGCGTAGACTCGAGGAAGTTCGTACAGCGGCCGTTCCCGAAGGAAGTGGCTCCGAAACCCATTCCAAAGAAGTTCAGAATGCCGGAACTTCCAAAATACAATGGGACCTCAGACCCCAACGAGCACGTTACCGCCTACACGTGCGCAATGAACGGCAACAACATAAAAGATGACGAGATCGAGTCCGTCTTGCTGAAGAAGTTCGGGGAAACGCTCCCAAAGGGGGCCATGATGTGGTACCATAATCTAGCTCCCAACTCCATAGACTCGTTTGCGATGCTGGAAGACTCCTTCATAAAGGCACACGCTGGTGCCATCAAAGTAACAACAAGGAAGTCTGATGTATTCAAGATTAGGCAAAGGGAAAACGAAATGCTGCGAGAGTTTGTATCTCGCTTTCAAACGGAACGAATGGAACTACCCCCGGTCTCCGATGACTGGGCTGTACAGGCCTTCACTCAAGGCTTGAACGAGCGGAGTTCAGTGGCCTCAAGGCAGCTGAAAGAAAATCTAATCGAGTATCCTGTCGTAACCTGGTCAGACGTCCACAACCGATATCAGTCGAAGATCAGGGTCGAGGATGACCAATTAGGAGCCCCTTTGGGCTCAATATACACGAGCAGGCTCTTAGCGAAGGAATCAAAGCCAAATAGAGAAAGGTATCAGCCATACACCGAAGACAGGAGAAACGCCCCAAGACGCAACCTACCTCGCAACGACCGACTGATCAATCGAGGGCAGAATCCTCGGGGACCCATTAACAGAGCCGGATTCGACGGAAACACGGGGCCAACAGGGGCACTCGCCTATCAGAATACAACTTTAACGTTGATGCTTCAGACATCGTGTTCGCCATCGATAAAGATCAGGGATACCAGATGGCCTAGGCCTGTACAATAGGATCCTTCCTAAAGGAATCATAACCTGGTATGCGAATTTCACAACACACATGGCCATAGAACCGAGGATTGTCACCAGCTACGAGAGGAAGTAGCTAGGTTACTCAGTAAGGGTCATCTCAGAGAATTCTTGAGTGACCGAGCCAAAAATTAGTTCCAAGAAAATAAGGCGTCCAAGAAGAACGAAGAAAACGAGCCGTGACATGTTATCCACATGATATTAGGGGGCATCGACACTCCCCAGGAACCCGTGATGAGAAGGACAAAAATATCCATCACCAGAGAAAAGCGAACCCGGGGATACGTACCCGAAGATGCCCTCACATTCACCGAGGAGGACTCCGAGACCCCGTCCCAACCTCATAACGACGCACTGGTAATCTCTTTCCTAGTAAATACGTTTCAAATAAAACGTGTACTCGTGCATCCAGGTAGCTCGGCTAACACTATCCGGTCGAAGGTAATAGAGCAGCTCGGACTGCTAGACCAAATCGTGCCTGCCACTCGAGTCCTCAACGGATTCAATATGGTAAGCAAAACAACAAAAAGAGAGATCACTCTCCCGGTTAGCGTGGCCGGCACGGCCCAAAATGTCAAATTCCATGTCATCGAAAGAGACATGAGGTACAACACCTTGTTCGGACGACT
>NW_017674512.1:0-656 GCF_001879085.1 Nicotiana attenuata
TTAACTGATTATCTTTATATTCATCTACAAGGTCATCTAGTAAGTCAATTTGAAAACAAGATGATGATGACTCATCCCCAGGAAATTTCATCATTTTCTGCATGTCAAAAATCACTCTTTCCTCATCAACTCGCAAAATTAATTGTCCTTGATGGACGTCAATTATTGTTCTTCCTGTTGCAAGAAATGGTCTACCTAAAATTAATGGTACCTCTGTATTTTCTTCCATTTCAAGCACTATAAAATCTCCTGGGAATACAAATTTGTCAACTCTGACAAGGATATTTTCAATAATTCCTTTTGGTCTCTTAGTACTTTGATCAGCTAATTGAAGAGACACACCAGTATCTTTCATTTCACCAAGTTCTAATTCCCTGAAAATTGAAAAAGGTATTAGATTTATTGAAGCACCTGAATCACATAACGCCTTTTCAAAGTGAGTACCTCCCACGGTACAAGGAATTGTAAAACGTTCCGGATCACCAAGTTTCTGAGGGAGCTTATTTTGAAGTATAGCACTACATTTTTCTGTAAGTTTAACCACTGAAACTTCTTCCAATTTTCTTTTACTTGACAAAATTTCTTTGAGAAATTTAGCATATGAAGGCATTTGTGTCAAAGCATCTGTGAAAGGTATGTTAATGTAAAGTTGCTTC
>NW_017674512.1:2214-6385 GCF_001879085.1 Nicotiana attenuata
ACTTGAACTAAAGCATGCTCTTTTTTAGTAAGTCCCTTTCGGTTACCCTACTTGCTATAACTGATTACTATAATTTTTGTCTCTTTCGATTACAAATAAGTGTAGAATCAATTTTAACATATATGAGCTAGATGTCACTAAATATAGGTTAACATCTATCAATACCAAAATTAAGCATTACTTCTTCTGCCTCTTTCGATTACAGAATCAGTAAGAAGTTAATATATAGTACGAAATAGATAGATGTTAACAAATTAGATAACACCCAACTATAAAGCAGATAAAATTTAAATAAAAAGCTTCAGCTCAAGCATGTGAAATTGAAGAATAATATCTACTATTATATAAAAATATTAAGATCCGTCATTTTCCCAACACAAGAAAAGTTACTCCATACTGGAGCTAGTGTTGCTAATGAAAATATTTTTGTCCATTAGATAAGAAACTAGTAAGAAATATTCAGAAAGAATAATTTCCCCTATTTAATAAAAAGCAGGATATAGAGTAATTTTCAAAGCTAAAATTTATTAGGAACTAGAAACAAAAGCCACTATAATGACTGGGCAGAAATTTAAAGAACTGAACAACTGACTGAAATGAAAAGGAAAAGCTTTGAAATGGATTCAGTTATCTGCTGAGCTCTCCTTCTCTCGATGCCCCTTCCGAATTTCTGAGACGTCCATTTTATAACCACTCCATAACTAGTTATGCTTTGGTTATGAGTTTTGTTATGGGTTGGTTATGGATCTTGGTTATGGATCAGTTATGGGTCTATTATGAAAGTCCCTTCGTAGATTGTCTTCTTTGTGCCTTGTTTATTTACATCACAGCTTACTTTTCTCCTTTGGTGCGCTATTTCTTAAAAATGCATCACTTGCTTTGCAATCTTTCCTACATAATTTACTAAAAGTTAGGGAAGAATATGATAATTTCTTTATTTTTACAGAGAAAATTATATATTAAAAATCAAGTAAAATATACTTATCAGAGAACTAAAGCTGGTCTTAATGTAGTGATCAAGCTAGATATGACAAAAGCCTACGATAGGCTTTCGTGGTTGTTTTTGGCTAAGGTTTTGAGGAAAATGGATTCTGCGAAAGATTCATTGGGCTGGTGTTTGGAATTGTTTCATATAACTGGTATTCTATGCTCATTAATTGCCAACTATGCTTTTTTCAAATCATCTAGGGGTGTTAGGCAAGGTGATCCATTGTCACCTCCGTTATTTATTCATGCTGCTGAGGCTTTGTCGAGGGCCTAAATGATCTGCATATGAATCTCTATTTCTGTGGTTTTGGATTGCCTAAGTGGAGTCCTAAAATCAATCATCTAGCTTATGCAGATGACACTATAATATTCTCATCATTCGATGCTACATCTTTATAGTTGGTGATGGAAGTACTTAGTGCATATGAAGCTGCATCAGGGCATCTGATTAATAAGGCTAAATTTGTTGTGTATATGCATCACTCTACAACAATGGAGGTGGCTGCAAAGGTTCAGAGGATTACTGGGATTAGTAGACAAGAGTTTCCACTCACATATCTTGGTTGTCCTATATTCTATGCTAGAAGAAGGAAGGGTTATTATCAAGGTCTTTTGAACAAGGTAATGGATAAATTATAGTTGTGTAAAAGGTATGATGCTTTCAATAGGGGGAAGGGCTGTATTGATCTCCAATGTTCTCCAGAGCATGCCCATACATGTCCTCTCAGTAGTTAAACCCCCAGCTTGTGTCATAAACAGTCTTCATAAGATGTTTGCACAATTTTTTGGAGCAGCTCTATAGGTGCTACAAGTAGGCACTGGCATCTTGGGACAATTTGTGTATGCCATATGAAGAAGGAGGGGTAGGATTTAGATCTTTGCATGATGTGTCGGCATTATTTAGTAAGTTGTGGTGGAACTTTCGAATAAAGCCTACACTATAGATTTCCTTCATGATCCAGAAGTACTGCAAAAGCTAAACCCAATAATAGTTCCTTGGAGATATGGCTCTCATATATGGAGGAAAATGTTAGAATGTAGAGACAGAATTGAACATCAGATTCTTTGGCATACAAGAATGGGATGTGCTCTATTTTGGTTTGAGAATTGGACAGGATTGGGAGCTCTATACTTCATTACCCCACCTGATTTTGTATTTGATGAACCAATTCATAATGTATATGTGGTTGAGGATGGTGCATGGGATGTTGAGAAGTTGCTAGAGATACTACTTGAGGATTGTGCATATCCTTGACAATGTTAAACCTCCAAGAGTCCAAGGTGAGATTGACAAGCCTTACTGGATGCTGGAAACCAAGGGTGAGTTCAGCGTGAGATCTGCTTGGAGTATGTTAGGAGAAGGAAAGAACCAATGAATTCTTATAAGAAAATATGGATAAAGGAGCTGCCCTTTAAGATATCCTTTTTCGTGTGGAAGGTGTGGAGAAACAAACTGCCTTTTGATGATTTTATAAGAAGATTGGGGTATCTAATGGCCTCTAGATGTTTGTGTTGTGCTAACCTAATGGAGGAGACAAGGCAACATCTATTCTTCACCTCTTATGCTGCTAATAGAGTGTGGTCATATTTCTGTCTTATGATGGTATATCATTAAATGGGATAACATTCCATCAGGCTATTGTGAAGTGTTGGACTACCAATGTCATTCCTCGATTGCAGCCTATAATGTAAGCATTGCCAGCTATCATAATCTGGGAACTTTGGAAGCGAATGAACAATTATAAATATGGGGATACTGTGACAGTGAGCAGGGTCATTTATCAAGTTTCTTCTACTCTTCAATCTCTTGTCAGATACAGAAAACCTGGGCTTCATCATGTACCTCATAAATGGCCAGAACTCATTGATATGATGGAGAAGTATACGCCTAATTTAAAGGTCACTAAGGTGATGTGGGAGTGTCCAAGCCCAGGATGGGTTAAGATAAATACAGATGGAGCTTGCAGGGTAATCCAGGTAGAAGCTCTATTGGGTTTGTATTGAGATAAGATGGAGATGTAATATATGCATGTGGTAAGGAGATACAGGAGGGGACAAACTCTGAAGCTGAAGCAAAAGCAATGCTCGAAGCTTTAAGGTGTTGTATTGAGCATGACTATGTGCTGATCGATCTTCACACGGATTCAATGATGCTGAAGAAAGTAGTAACTGGAGAATGGAATGCTCCATGGGAAATTACTATTTATGTGGAGGAGATCAATGAGCTGATAGCACGGTGTAATGTGACAGTAGCACACACCGTTAGAGAGGGCAATAGCCTAGCAAATCACTTTGCGAACTAAGCATTAGACATTGGTCCCATAGAATGCCATTGCTTTAGAGATCTGGATGTTCAATGAAGAAGATTGGTGAATAATTATAAGATGCAATGTCCATATCTACGAGTAAGAGTTGCAAGAAATTAGAAGGTGGAAAGGAGAGGTCAGCAAAGGGGAAGGAGTTCAGTAGAGGTTATATTTTTGACTACCATGTTCGAATCCTTTTGGAGGAGAGCATGGGGGTCCATTTTTATACTTACCTAGTGTTTTTTTTTGTTTGCAGGAGATGTTACTGTGTTCATGCCCTATCATTTGAAACAAACTCAATGGGTGGTATTAGCACTAAGTGCTCATTCCCTTGAGGGAGTGTCAATGATAGCACAAGCATGGAAACAAGCTTGGAATCAACATTGCATAAGGAGGAACTGGAAATGAACGGCCTTATCTTGGACTGCCCTATCATTTGGCTTTATGAACAGGCAGGTACTGCTCTGATTGCTAGACATCAAGAGGAAAGAGCAATGGGATGTGATCGGATTGGGAAATGGAACAACATACTTGACATGGAAAGGAGACACCAAAGAAATGGCAAGGCAATAGAGTTTTTACATGCATTATTTTCGTATCTTTTACAGCAAAGGCAAAGATGGACAGATTTGCAACAAAAGAAGATTGCATTTGGACCTTAATTGTAGTGACTTAGCAAGGCTAGTTTTTATAACTCCGTATTTTAGATTTATTAGATTAGATTTTGTAATATCATTGTTGAGCACCTCGCTCAACATTGATAATAAGGGATATGTATTCGTCAAATTTTATTTCTCTCACATTGTAAGACCTCTTGCATTGATTCGTTTTGTTTTTTTTGAGATATATATATATATATATATATATATATATATATA
>NW_017674512.1:6410-25390 GCF_001879085.1 Nicotiana attenuata
CCAGTAGCACCAAACTATCATGAATATTTATGTGTGTCAAATTCAATATTTTGATAATTTTGTGTGTGTTTGTTTTATAATTTAAATTCTTAATTTTTAATTATTTAAATTCTTAAATATATATACCTATTGGGTTCCAGGCTCGTTATTTGAGACCCAGTAGCACCAAAATATTATGAATATTTATTGTGTTAAATTCAATATTTTGATAATTTTGTGTGTGTTTGTTTTATAATTTAAATTCTTAATTTTTAATTATTTAAATTCTTAAATATATATATACCTATTGGGTTCCAGGCTCGTTATTTGAGGCCCAGTAGCACCAAACTATCCTGAATATTTATGTGGGTCAAATTCAATATTTTGATTATTGAATTGTACAAAGTATATATCTTCATCTACCAGTATAAGAAATACTTAAACTACAGGGATTCTACGCTAAAATACTATACAGTTTACTACGCTAAATGTTTCTATATTTTACTACGCTAATAAATAAACTAAATGTAAACAACAAATACATTTTAATCACATAACATTCACAAAAATACATATAACATACTAGTTTCGCAAATAATACACAAAACGACATGGAAACACTAATATCTAAATTCGGATATTAACATAAAAAATTAAATCTCAATTTTACATTTATTTTAGAACACATTAATCTAAGTCCGGATAAATATAACATACTAGTTTCGCAAACAAAATACAAAACGACATGGAAACACATTCAATCAACTAATGTACATTATTATACAAGTTTCGACATAAAATAAATCGAAATACCTCGATGTAGTGAGTGTTTTGTGTGAAAATTTGAAAACGATGGAGTTAAATCACAATAATACAATGCTCCAGTACGATGTGGGACCTACATTCTTCACCTTTTGTGTGACGGGAGGGGCCCACAATTTTTTTTTTAATAAAAAACACGAGCAGTGGGGAGGGGGGGGGGACCAGAAGCTGGGAGGTTTAAAAAAATGGAGGAAAGGGGTTTCTGGTCGGGGAAGAAGACGAAGGCCGTTATTTAATTAGGGGTATAGCGTCTTCATTTCATACGCTATATGTATAGCATATGAAATGAAGACGCTATATGTGGCAGTCAAATCGTCGGGCATATATCGTCTAAATTCAAGACGCTATACCTTAACGGCAAAAGTTACCGTTAAGGTATAGCGTCTTGAATTTAGACGCTACACATAGAAAGGTAACTTTTTTTTTACACTTATTAATGTATTTTAAGTCCAAAACACAATATTTAGGTTCCGGACTCAACTTTCAGGAGACCACTTTTGTTACAAATCCTTTTTTAAACCTTACAACTTAATCCCACTGCATTGGACAGATTGCTGAGTATATCCTCTTTCTACCAATTTTTTTCTTAATTACACAATTTATGACATGTAGCGACATGAACGTGAAGATTCATATAACGGATTAATTAGTTTGGGATTGAAACATATTAGTTGTTGTTTCACAACTTATGACATTCAACTTCGGAGAAAAAAATGTCATTTTGGCATACTAGTTCCTACAAGTTTGAAATTTTTTACATGCTTAGTGGGGAGAATATTGCCGTTATATCACCATAAACTACAAACAGATGGACTTATACATTGCTTCTTTACATAAAACTTCCAACTCAATATAAGTCCATTTCTTCTTTACAGAAAACTCCTAACTCAATGGGTGTGTTTAGTATTATTCCAATTTTTCTTATGTTTGGTTGCATCAAATATTTTGGAAAATAATTTTTCCATATGAACTCATCTTCCTCAATTTGGAGAAAATAACTTCCCTACCAAAAGAAACGAAAACGTTATCTAAATTATATATTTTTAAAAATAATTTTTTTACCTAACCAAACACCAAAAAATAAGTAAGAAAACCAATTACTCCGTATATTTTAAAAAAATATTTTTTAAGTAAAATATGGTACCAAACACACCCAATACCTGAGATTCTTTTTAAGGTATTAATTATCTACTAAAATTTACCGGGCGAACTTGTGTCTAGACTAAGGAGAGAAAATGTTTCTTATTAAAAAGTTCTCCGTCTGTAGCAATTTGTCGTTAGCAATGAAGAGAAACAAATCCAAGGAGGTTGCGTACAATGAGAAGAAAGGAGGTACAATATTGCAGTGGAATCATATATCACAGGAAGGCTATGGTCTGGTTATTCTTTTTCCTGAAACACCTACACCTACATATATATTCATTGGAAAAGAAAGCCTATGGAGCTCGTAGCTTTCATCTCAAAAGCTTCTTTAAGCAAAAGTAATATTCTCACAGCCACTCAAGTACGGATGGTTTTTTTTTATTGCACATTATATCCCGTACGGATAAAAGTCCATAGACCATAATTATGGTTTTTGGTATTAAACTATGCACAAGTACAAATGAATTTTATAAGAAAAATCAAATGCGTACTGTATAAGTAACACCGAGCCAAACTCATCCCAGAATTCATTTCGTGTTCTAGGAAAAGCAGAAAACCAAAGTACTTACGACAGTAATATATAGTGTCGGAAAAGGTCCAAATATGCCCCTGTAGTATACGAAATTGAGCATATTTATCCTTCGTTAATACTTCAGCATATATATGCCATTACCGTCACATAGTTGGTCCATATATGCCCTTGTACTATACGAAATTGAGCACATTTTTCTTTCGTTAATACTTTAGCCCATATATGCCCTTGATGTCAGATAGTTGGTCCATATATGCCCTTTTTCGAAACAGAATCCACCCAAACTAATTAGTTCTTTCGTTAATTGTACTAAAGTGCATTACAAACACTATTTCCTTTTTATTAGTACTTTTTTTCTTTACCTTTCTCTTTTCTCTTTTCTCTTTTCTTTCTTCTTTTTTATTTTTTTTATTTTTTTTTTTATTTTTTTTACTCTTTCTTTCTCCCATATCCGATTTCCTCCATTGCTGCTGCCTTCTCCATTTTCGTCACCAATTTCACTTGACAAAACTCATAAATTCCTGCTAATGTTACTATCAAAACCCCCATATGTTCTTCTGACCTGAATGAGATAAAAATTATCGGAGAAATTTTTTCGGTGGTATTAATTGGATGAAGGGAGTATGTCATTCAGATTTTGAAGGTCTTGCTTCCTTCGGATCTGAAGCTCCACAGTGAACAACACCTTCAAAAGTGAATAACCATATACTCCCTTCACCCAATTAACACCACCGGAAAAAAAATTCCAATAATTTTTATCTCATTCAGTTCAGAAGAACATGTGGGGTTTTTGATAGTAAAATTAATAGGAATTTGTGAGTTTTGTCAAGTTAAATTGGTGACGAAAATGGGGAAGACAATAATAATGGAAGAAATCAGATATGGGAGAAAGAAAAAGTAAAAATAAAAAAAGAAAGAAAAGAGAAAGGTAAAGAAAAAAAGTACTAATAAAAAGAAAATAGTGTTTGTAATCCAATTTAATACAATTAACGAAAGAACTAATTAGTTTGGGTGGATTCTGTTTCGAAAAAGGGCATATATGGACCAACTATCTGAGATCAAGGGCATATATGGGCTAAAGTCTTAACGAAGGACAAATATGCTCAATATCGTATAGTACATATTGTTTACCCTCGAATCCGGATAACAATTGAATTTATATGGGGTTTTAAGGATCCGTGAACTAAAAGATACAAAAGGCTTTTAGGTTGAGGAAAATAAAGATAAAGACTCAACAATTGCTGTTAAAGTAAATAATCGCAGAATATAATATTGCTTAGAACAATTGTGCTTGATGCCCCACAAGAATTTAGAGAGATACCCATTTATACATTCTGATTAAGGGTAAAAATAAGGTAGGTAAATTGATTACATCGTGGATCCCTGTAATTACGCCTTAATGGCCTGAAGTGGTTGAGAAAATCACGTTTGGGCGAGATATCCGGCGACGCTTGGTTATCCGTTACGAGCCCGGCTTCCGACCTTGTGTGTTTCTCCATCCGGTGGTGATTCCTTTCGAGCTCTGTAACGGTCTCGAAATGACTCGACCTCGGTTGTAGACGTGGCCGTCGTTCTACCTTGCATCCAGGTCGGGTTCGATGGCCCCGACTTGCTCCGGACCGGATCCAATCCGGTCGGGCTCAAGCAAAAAAGGGTATCACCGAATACACATATATGGACCAACTATATGATGGTAAAGGCATATATGTGCTAAAGTATAAACTAAGGAAAAATGTATTCAATTTCATATAGTACAAGGGCATATTTGGACATTTTCGGATATAGTATCTCTTTTGCCTGTCAAACCAAATACTTATACCAGAATTATACATGTTTTATCTTTCAAACCAAAAAAGTTCTTTATATACTTCACCACCACCACCACCACCACCACCACCACCACCACCACCACCACCACCACCACCTTTGAAAGAAACCTTCAAAAGCATTTCTATTTACTCTCAAGAAAGTATGGCTTACCAAAACACCAATCGCTGCTCTTCTGATGAACAATCTCCATCTGATTCAATTGCTGTTCTTGATCCTAAACCTCTTGCAGTAGTAGCACCACCAGCTCATCCTCCTATTGTTGCATCCTTCAATGATAGAATCCGGCCACTCCTCGACTGCGTAGACAAACTCCGCCACCTTAACATCATGCAAGAAGGCATCCAGCTTCCGACCATCGTAGTAGTCGGCGATCAATCTTCTGGAAAATCCAGTGTTCTTGAATCCCTTGCTGGAATCAGCCTTCCTAGAGGACAAGGCATTTGCACCAGAGTCCCGCTAATTATGAGGCTGCAAAATGACTCAAACATCACAACAACAAATCTTCGGTTGGAGTACAATGAGAAGTCGCTCCCTGTCGATGAAGCTGGCATTGCAGATGCTATCATTCTTGCAACTGATGAGATTGCTGGCCATGGTAAGGGCATATCTAACAACCCTTTAACACTTGTAGTGAAAAAGAATGGTGTACCTGACTTGACCATGGTAGATTTGCCTGGAATCACTAGAGTTCCTGTTCAGGGACAACCTGAAGACATTTATGAGCAAATATCTGATATTATTATGAAATATATAGCTCCTCAGGAAAGCATAATCTTGAATGTTTTGTCAGCTACTGTTGATTTTCCTACTTGTGAGTCTATTAGGATGTCTCAGAAGGTTGACAAAACAGGGGAAAGGACTCTAGCCGTTGTGACAAAGGCTGACAAAGCTCCTGAAGGTTTGCTTGAGAAAGTTACTGCAGATGAAGTGAATATAGGACTCGGATATGTTTGTGTGAGGAATAGAATTGGGAATGAGTCTTATGAAGAAGCCAGGAGTGATGAGGCAAGGCTTTTCTCAACTCATCCACTTTTATCAAAGATTGATAAATCCATGGTCGGCATTCCAGTTCTGGCACAAAAGCTGGTGCGTATTCAATCAAGTATCATTTCGAAATGCTTGCCTGAAATTGTGGGGAAAATCAATGACAAACTGACCGCCAATGTCGCCGAACTCAACAGCCTGCCTCAGCATTTAACTTCTGTGGCTGAAGCTTTGACGGCATTCATGCGTATTCTGAGTTCATCCAAGGAATCGTTAAAAAAAGTTCTTCTAAGAGGGGAGTTTGACGAGTATCCGGAAGAAAAAGAAATGCATTGCACAGCTAGACTGGTTGAAATGCTTGACCAATACTCTATTGAGCTACATTCAAAGAATTTTGAGAAAAAAGGAGACTTTTTGATGGAAGAGATCATGGCTTTAGAGGAAACAAAAGGGATTGGATTGCCAAACTTCCTCCCTCGGGCCGTTTTCCTCAATGTATTGCAGAAAAAAGTCAGTGAAATTGCTGGAATTCCAGAGGAATTCGTGGGAAGATTGTGGAATTACGTTGAGAGAATTGTTATCAAAGTGTTGATGTATCATTGTGATAACTACCCACAGCTTCAGTCTTCCACCAGAAGAGCTGCTCAAAACTTGATTTTCATCAAGAAGAATGAATCAGTTGATTGGGTAAGGGAAATAATTGGGATGGAAAAGCTGACTGATTACACTTGTAATCCCGACTATTTAGCAACTTATAGCAAGCTCATTGCGCAACAGCAGGCGTTTATGGAGATTATGAACGATCCCCATAAGCCCTCTGTAATAAACTTGGAGGGAGTTGGAGAAATTGATGTTGGTCATTTAAGGAAGCATCTATGTATGGTGCAGCAGGCATTTGATATGAAAATGAGGATCACTGCATATTGGAAACTTGTGTTGATGAGGATGGTTGATTTTATGGCTTTGCACATTATGTTCAGCATTCAAAAGATGGTTAACAAGGAGATGGAAGAGGCGATCGTTCAGGATCTGATGGCGCCTCACGGTGGTGGAATCGAGAGAATGCTGGATGAGTCGCCTTTGATTGCCGAGAAGCGCACTAGGCTCAACAAGAGTGTCAAGCTTCTCAAGGAGTCAAAAGATGTGGTGGCCAATATCATGGACAGGATTTCTCTTCATGGTGATCAAGAAAATGAGTAGATTAATAATTTGTACTCATGATCAGGGCACTGCATTCCACTTCAGTCAATGTTCCTCTTATGTTTATCTCCTTGTATTTTTACTATGTTTTTGGTTTTAAGAAATGCCTGTAGGCTCCTAGGGAATTATGTAACTACCTGGTGCTAAGTAAGTAGTTTTGTTGTGGAATGCATACAGTAGGAATTGAAGTGTCTGTGCCCCGTGCTTGTGTGTAGTTCTAGTCTTTTGTTCGTCTTATTGCCCTACGTGAATGAACTTAAATCCGTGCTGCTTTTCTTTTTCTGCAGAGTACTTTTTCTCTAAATTATTTTCTGAAAAGTACTTATTAATTCTGCTTTCATTTTCCTGCAAAATTTACAATTGTTGGCTATGTTGTGGATATGAAATTTAACATTTTGTGAAATAGAGGATCAAGGAGGGCCAATCTGTGGATTGTAGCTTCAAAAGATTTTAATGATGAAGGTAAATGATTCATGTTTTCGGGGACAGAACCACGTAATTCTACAAAATGATTACATATTGATCAGTGCAACAGGAGTTGGCCTTAGTTACATAATATGCATCATGAACTTTGGCATAATATGTTGCATCGTTGGTGCAGATACCAGTTAAGAGGCGGGGGTGGTACTGAGTTAAAGGGATATGTAGCCTGGTGAAAACTAAGATACAAAAAGTCTCTCCAAATGGGCTGCTTTTTTTTAACCCAGCTTTTCTCTTTAATGGTAAGCAAACTCTTCAATCAGAGGCGGATCCAGGATTTTAACGCGATGGGGCACCAATATTCTGTTTAACCAGTGCTCCCTACAAGTTTTTAGTGTTCAGAGTGCCACATGATTTAAATTAATCATTTTCAAGGTATATATATATATATATATATATATATAAAGCTGAATACATAAGTAGCCCCTTAAACTTGTCCTTTTTTTCCACTTAGACACCTAAACTAACACTTGTACGTATTAAACACTTAATCTCTACAAAGGGTATATCCATTAGACACTATCCGATGAGCTGGCATAGTGCGTGCACTACACAAATTCAGAGAGCGTGAGAATCTAGAATTTTTTATTTTTCAAAATTTTCTCCATCCATCTCTCTGGCAGGATCACCACAGAACCTTCCCCGGAGCATGGACGGAGAAATACCTCACGACCCTTTTCTATCATGCCAAACTTTCCCCTCCCTCATGTTTCCTCCATGGCTGATCATCAGTGACCGCCCTCTTTTTCCTCCATGATTTGAAAAGAAAAAGACATACCATATGAAAAACTCCATTAACAAATCAACGCAGTTCAACAAAATAGAAAAAGAGACTCCGTTTCCATTTTTTCACCGGAAGCCAGTCTATTCTTCATAAAAGAACTCAAAATAGAAAGAACCCCATTTTTTCTGAAACCTGCAGTTGCACAAAATTGAACTTGAAAGTTGAACAAAGAGTACACCAATCAACCACCAAAAAGTTGAGTTTTGGTAGCTACAGTTACAAACAGAAATGCAATTCCCTTTCCCTTTTACTTTATATTGGAATTTTGATCAGATTCTTTTTTTTTTTTTTTGTAGAATTAGTCACCTCATTTCTCTAGGGGTGTTCACGGTTCGGTTTGGGTCGGTTTTTCTCTAAAAAGAAACCAAACCAAGTAAGTCGATTTTTCAAATATTGGAACCAAACCAAACCAATTAAGTCGGATTTTTATCGATTCGGTTTTTATCGGTTTTTTGGTTTTTTCCGGTTATTTATCGGTTATTTTCTTAAATATGAGACATATATTACCAAATACATATTCCGGCGACTACATTTTCAACGTAACACTATCAAATCAATTGCTCTTTGAGAAATCTATCATTTACCAAAATATATTGATGATAATTGAATCAAATAGTGATGAATAATGTAAGTACTCAATTCAAAATCGATTATTTTTAACATGAAATAAGTTCTTGTATTTAGCAAAAAAAAAAACTACCAATCAAACTAGAATATAAAGGCAAAAAATTAGATTATTATAATAGCAATGAACTAGACCAAAAATACAAATGACTAATATGTACTATAAAATTTTAGAAACTTTATATAAAAATATACATATATGTAGGTGTAATAATAAATTTAAATAACTACTTTTATAGTCGGTTTGGTTCGGTTTTTTTCGGTTATTTTTTGATTAAAACCAAACCCAAACCAAATTTGATCGGTTTTTAAATTTCAAAACCAAAACCAAACCAAACCTAAAAAGTAACGATTTTTTTGGTCGGTTTGGTTCGGTTTTCGGTTTGGTTGGGTTTTTCGGGTTTTTATGAACACCCCTATCGCCGGCAATAAAATTTTGTCGTCAACCAGGGATTCTACAAGATTCATTTTCTCTCTTATTTTATAATGAGTATTGATGAGTGATAAATGTCTTTATGAGTTGTGGCTATTAGTTGTGAGATCACGAGGGTTTAATTTCTGCAAAATTGGTCTGAGCAGAAGCTCCGGGAAACTAATTACAGTAATTTTTTGTGATTCCAAAAAATGGTGGGTCAAAGTTAGCTTGCCACGTTGGGAGCATCGTGGAGCTAGAAGATTTGTCCCCAGATGGCGGAGCTTTCAGGACCTCCGGTCACCTTCTCACTGGAAAACTTGAATTGCATATTTGTGGAGCTGGGGTGGTTAATTTAACCTTCTCCAGTCTCCAGGTTTATCTTCTGGCTTTTTCTTCATTCTTTTTTTCCTTCTTCCCTCCTGAGGCGTCTTTTCTTTGTTGGTAGTTTTATCTACATCATCCGCGTGTAGCTCACTCCTTTTATATTTCTGGTTGAATGTGAGAGAAGTGTTTAATTGACAAAGTTTTTGGGAGATTAAGTGTTCAATAGGTACAAGTGTTAGTATAGGTGTCTAAGTGGAAAAAACGGACAAGTTTAAGGGGCTACGTATGTATTCAGCCTGTATACAAGATCAATGCTAAAGTTTACGGAGTTCCATGACCCCTCAAGTTTATACCTAGGTTCGCCTCTGTCTTCAACTGCAATACCGCTGATTTGCTGAACATGGTTTGCCATTTAGCATGTTCGGCAAAGGGTCTGATATGCCCCTCTACTATCATCAATAGTATAAATAAGTCTTTCGTTATACTATTAAACACAAATACCCTTATTTTAACAGATGGGCAACGTGGCAACACCAAAATCATCCGGTTAGATTTAGTATAGATCCGACCCAACCCATTACCCAACCCGATCCAATCCTTTTCAAAAATATGGACTGTCATAGACCATTTGGTCAATTTCCCCGTTTTCTTTTCACTCTCTCGAAGCTCTAAGAGACCGGCGGTAGTGGTGACTCCAAACTGCCGATTTCATATGATCTTGGTGTAAAGGTCAGTCTTTTCTTCATTAAATTGCTCGATTTTAGTATTTTTTTGATCGATTTTGCTGATTGCTTCTTATATTATTCTTATTTTTGTGGTCTAGGGTTTCGGTTTGGACAACATCTAAGCTTTATCCTTCATTTTTATGTATATACTTTATAGTTTGTCTTCTTGTAGTTGTTACATGTTTCATTTTTGAGGTGGTCCCGATTTGTAGTGGTTGCATGCTTCAGTTATACTAATAAATTCGTATGGGCATATATCAAGGTGGATTTATTGTCTTCTGGTTTAGGATTTTTTCTCAGAGGTGGTTTCTTAAGTGGATTATGATTTATTTTTTTTCTTACTGGGAAAAAAGCCTTAGTTTTCTGTGATGTTAACTGAGATTTAGTGCTTTTTCTTTGTTTATTAGCTAAGGTGGTCCTAAATGTAGGACCCTTGAATGCAACTGCTTCATTAAACTATTCCGGTGGTTGGATTTTAGTGCATCTTTGCTCTCTTTGTCAATTTTTATGAAGGGGTGACCCTTAAACTGGACTTTTTGTGGATTCTTTTGTACATGTTGTATTTCTTTATTCATGGGACCCTCTGTCTCACATGTCATTTTCTACCTATATTTATTCCTCTTTTTTTTTTTTTTACTTTCAGCTTCTATTGTTTCTTTTACTGTTTGCTAACCATTCTTACTTGCTATATTTACTAGATTATTGGAGATGATTTTAGTTGATTTAATATTCAATTATGAAGGTGAATGGGTTACACATCCTGAAGTTGTGTACACAAAGAATAAACTGCACACTTTGTCAAGTATGATTCAGACTTGCTTTCTTATATAGATATAGAATCTAAATTCATAGTTCAGCTAGGGTTTGTAGAGGTTCAACAACTTATAGTTGCTGGACCTTTTGGTAAATTGTATGAGGTTCAAGGGGATGTGGGGATTAGACAGTTGATATCCTTGCTTTCTAATGAATATAATATAGTGAACCTATATGTTGTGGATGAATGTGACCCCCCTATTGAGTGTATTCCCAGTATTGTTGATTATAGTGAATCATATCCTTGTTTAGATGAGGCTGGTATTGACTGTAGCTTAAGTGAATTAGGATTTGACTCTAGTTTTGATTCCGAGGGATGTGATTCTGAAGGATATGATTCTGAAGAATTACATTTACTCAAAACACAAAAAAAAAGACATAACTGAGAATCTGATTGATTGCAAGGAGATATATAAAGGCATGTCCTTAAGGACATACCAGAAGCTAGGAAGTTTATGAAGTTGTATGCTCCAGCCAACAAGAAAGTCTTAAAATTGAGGAAGAATGACCCAAGGAGGGTTAGGTATAGATGCATTGCGGGCTGTCCCTTTGTTTGTTTAATATCCAAAGATGGTAATGCAAGGGTTACTGTAAAGACATTAGAGTTAGAACATAATTGTGGCACCGCATATGATAATAATACTGTTGATTTCAATACCATTAAACATTACTTTAAAGGAAAGCTACATGATAATCCTAAGTATGAGGTAAGGGAGATGGTACTTGATTTGAAAATCATTTTTGAGTTAAATGTGATTCATGGAAAGTGGAAGAGGACAAAAGGAATGATTTGGAGACCTTAGATGGGAGTTTTGCAGATGAGTACAACAAACTTGAGGAGAGTAATCCAGGCAGTGATGTAGTGATTAACATTTCAAAAAATGCACTTGAAAATGGGAAAAGAAGATTCATGAGGATGTATGTTTGTTTCAAAGCTATGTAGATGGGTTTCAAGTTAGGGTTAAGACCATTTATTGGTGTAGATGACACATTTTTAAAAGGGAAAGTCAAGGGTCAATTTCTAGTTGCTGTTGGACAGGATGCACAAAACCATTTTTATCCTTTGGCATGGGCAGTTGTTGATAAGGAGACAAAGCATTCTTGGAACTGGTTTCTACAATTGCTTCAGGGATCTCTAGACCTTAAGGAAGGAGAAGGAATCACCTTCATGTCAGACATGCAAAAGGTAATGTTTCTGAATTTGTTTTTCTTTCTGTTGTCATCTACTTCTGTCTAGTTTTTGTTTCTTAATTTTTTTTCTTTCTATTGTCATCTACTTCTGTCCAATTTTTGTTTCTGTACTTTTTCTTTCTCCATGCTTTCTGAATTTGTTATAGGGATTAATTGAGGCAATTAAAACTGTTCTACTACAAGCACTTCATAGGTTTTGTGTTATACATATCGAGGCTAACTGGTGCTAGACATATAATACTGGGGAAAGCAAAAAACTGCTTTGGTGGTGTTCATGGTGCACTTATGAAGAAGACTTCAAAGACCAACTAAGCAAGCTAGGAGAGTTGAACAAGGATGCAGCACAGAGTTTATTGAAGTACCCACCACAGTCTTGGTGCAGAGCTTATCTAGATACAGTTTGCAAGAATCAGTTAGTTGATAACAATTTGACTGAATCATTCAATTCATGGATTCTAGAAGCAAGGCAAAAGCCAATCATTAAGATGTTGGAAGATATTAGACTCAAAGTTATGAAAATGATGACAAAACATGAAGCTTGATCTAGTACATGGAGCAATGAATTTAGTCTAAAAAGCCTAGAACTATACAATGAATTCTTGGAGATTGCTCAAGTGTGTAAAGTTAATTCCAATGGAGAAGGAGATATGAAGTTAGTGAAGGGTCTGACAAGCATTGTGTCAACTAAAGCATAAAGAAGTGCACCTGTAAGGCATGGGACCTTACAGGAATTCGATGCCCTCATGCTATTAGAGTTAAACTTCACAACAGGGGTGACTCTTTGATAGAGATGCACTAGTGGTACATTGAGGAGGCATTTCTACTTACTTATAGACACAAACTCCAACCTGTTAGAGGAGAAAAATTTTGAAAAATTGACCCATCACAAGAAATGGAGCCGCTAGAGTTGGTGAAGTTGGCTGGCTGGCCAAAAGTTAAGAGGGATAGGCAGACGGATGAGGCAGTTAAAAGGCAAGGAGTATGTTCACAGTCCAAAAAAGGTAGAGTCATGACTTGTGGCAAATGTGGACAACCAAACCATAATGCAAGAACTTGTGCTCAGGTAATCTACTATTTGCATATATGTTGAACTTGTTCCTATTTATGTTTTCTAACTTTGTTTTTTAAATAGCAACCAAAGGGAAAGCAGCTATGCAAGGGAAAACAACCTTTGAAAAGGACAAGAGCTTTGTTAGATTCTGAAACAAAAGATGAAATACATTGTTCAGCACCACAAATAACTCAATCAAGTCAGGAAAATGGATTTAGCTTCATGCCTACACCTAGAGTTGATCAATCAAGCATGGTTCCAAATTTCCCAGAAATGAAACATGATGAAGATGCTGTGGTTAGGCCAATGGTGATATCATAAGTCAAGGCAGGACGTCAATAGAGGCAGCAGGTAAACTTACCAGCTGGGATAAGATCAATCAACTTTACTGGTGATCACACTGGTGTTAGTGAGCCTACAGATCTTCCATATTCACCAGCAGGCCTGATGTGGAAGGGTAAAGCAGCTACAACTTCAAATCAGTTAGAAAAACAAAGGCAATAGAAGATTGGGAAGATGAAGATAAGAAAAGGAAAATGATCAAGTTGTTCTATGTAGTTTTGTGTTTATTTTGTGATGTAATTGCTACAAACTTAATGACAGTCTCATGTTTAATGTTCTGTTAATATTGGTATTGGTAACTGAATTGGATATCATAGTATGATTTAGGTTGTGTTAGATTTTGGGATTATAGTTTGACATCCAATCATCAGTTTCACCTACTAACTTTACTATTTTTGGTGATATGTAATTAATGCATTGGTGATAACTGTCCAGATTTTACTGCATTGGTAATTTGTAGACTGAATTTACTGCGTTAGAGTGATGCCCAGATTTTTACAGTTAGTGAATTGCCCAGTTTTTTACTGCATTAGGGTCAGTATTTTGTTCTAAAGTTGTTCTATATGAAAAACTTCATGTTATGTACTTACTGCATCATATACTGAATTAACTGCATTAATGTGGATGCCCAGATTTTTACTATTAGTGAACTGCTCAGTTTTATTCTGCATTAAAGCCATAACTGCCCAGTTTTTTACTGCAATAGAGCCATAACTGTCCAGTTTTTTCTGTTAAAATCCACATTATTCTGTTAAACTGGGCATTAACATGCCATATGAAGAACTATATTTAGTGATTACAACCAAGCTAACCAACACAATAAATCCGGAAATGAAAGGTATACTGCACTACACAAAATGCCATATGCACTACACAAAATGCATTCATGAAAATATGGATTACAACCAAGCTAACCAACACAAAACATTCATGAAAATCTGGATTTTACAATAGTTAGCTTCACCAAAACCCTACTACACTACACAAAATGCAAAATTCATTTCATCAACAATGCCATAACAAATCCGACTAACAGTGCAAATGCAACCATAATTAACATCTTCATGTGCATCTCCCTTGCTTTATTCACTTCAACATCATTTATAGCCTCCAAAACATCAACTTTTTCCATCAATTTGTCAGTTTCAAGCTTGCACGCATCCAACAACATATACAGCATCCTGATTTTGACATCGGTAGCATCTAATTTAGACTTGAAATCATTGATTACTATCAATGCTTTGTCCGGGAGGGCTTCGTCTTGCCATTACTAATATCCACATGACTCGTTCTTACAAATATAATCAATAACTATGTTAAAGAGTAGAAAAAATAAAATTTTAAATGCGTCGACGAGTAATGAATCACCAACGAAATTCACACTTACTTCAAGTTTAGCACAGTTGTAGAATCTCCTTCCGGGGTTGTTTGTAGTCGTCGAAGTGAAGTTGTTCGGAATCTCCCAATAGTAGCACCTCTTTCTCGATGTAACACTTGAACTAGACATCAAACCAAAACTATCAGTGGGTTGGTCGAAGAAGAACAAAGAAATTTGAATGAGAAGTTATAGCATTTGAGTTGTGGAAGAGAGGGAGGGACATCTGCAGATCTGAGAAAACAAATTAGGGTTCACACATTAATAAAGGTGAAGGGTATAGTATTTTAGGGTTGGGTTGGGTAATGGGTTGGGTCAGATCTATACTAAATCTAACCGGATGATTTTGGTGTTGCCACGTGGCCCATCTATTAAAATAAGGGTATATGTGTTTAATAGTATAACAGCTGGGGCTTGGTTGCTCTAATACTATAACGGAGGGCTTATTTAAACTATTGATGATAGTAGAGGAACATATCGGACCCTTTTCCGTAGAATATTTTTTTCAAATAGGAAGAATGTAGATAAGTATTAACTTACATTTTCTTCACATAATTGATACAGGGGAATATCAGCCAGGAATACTTAAACAATGCAACCTATGTTACTAGCTGCTTCTCTTGTTATTTACTTGTTGTTAGCAACAAAAAGTCGAGGAAATATTTAAAGCAAAGACAGTAGGAATAAATGATGCCATTCTTAATTAGCTTCATTCTGACCTCAAGTTATGTCTAAAATTATAACGACCCGACCGATCGTTTCGAGCATTTGCACTTCGCTCGTTTGTTTGAGGGCATGAGTAATTTTGTATGATGTATTATGACTTATATAAATTATCGGTTTTGATTTTCAGGTTATTCCGAATCGATTTGGAAGAATGATTCTCAGCTAGAAGCTTTAAATTTGAAAGGTTTGACCAAGTTTGACTTTTTAGTATTTGACCTCGGATAGGATTTCTGATGGTTCTGTTAGCTTCTTTGGGTGATTTTGGACTTAGGAGCGCATCCGGATTATGATTTGGAGGTTCGTAGTAGAATTTGGCTTGAATTGGCGAAAGTTAGAATTTTGGAAAGTTTGACTGGGAGTGGAATTTTTTATATCGAGGTCGAATTCCGATTCCAGAAGTTGGAACAGGTCCATAATGTCAAATGTGACTTATGTGCAAATTTTGAGGTCAATCGGACATGATTTGATAGATTTCGGCATCGGTTATGGAAGTTTGAAATTTCAAAGTTCATTGATTTTGAATTGAGGTGTGATTCATTATTTTGATGTTGTTATGTGTGTTTTGAGGCCTCGAGTAGGTCCGTGTTATGTTATGGGACTTGTTGGTATACTTGGACGGGGTCCGGAGAGGCTCGGGCGTGCTTCAGATTGATTTCGAATTATTTTTCTTCATGTTGTTATTGCTGGTTGCTGCTGGTTCTGGTATGACTGCACCTGCGGCTGGTTTGCGCAGGTGCGATGGTTGCAGAAGTGTTAGTAGAGTCGCAGAAGCGAGAAGAGGCTAGTGAAGAAGACTGTAGAAGCGGATTTTTGTAGCGCGCTTGCGTGCGCACAGATGCGAGATTGGAAGCGCAGGTGCGAAATCTTTGCAGAAGCGGAATTTGACATACGTAGGTTGGGGGGGGGGGGGGAGGGGTTGTTGGTCAAGGCCATTTTTGCAGAAGCAAATTTTTTAAAGCTGAAGCGGTGGTCGCAGATGCGATGATTTGTCCGCAAATGCAGAATCGCTGGGCAGAATGTCGAGGGTTGGTCATTTTTATCACATATTGAGCTATGGACTGCGGAATGGAGCAAAGTTTGGAGCAAATTTCATCACAAGGATTGGGGTAAGTGTTCTCTATTCAGTTTTGATTACATTTCATGAATCCGTCTTCATTTTTAGCAATTGGTTGATGAATCTAAAGAGGAAAATTGGAAATTTTGGCCTAAAGTTTCATAATATGAATTTTTGAGTTTTGAACACCGATTTGTAGTCGGATTTGAGTGAAACTAGTATGGTTGGACTCGTGCATGAATGGGTTGTCGGATTTCGTGAGTTTTTGTCGGGTTCCGAGGCGCGGGCCCGGATATGATTTTTGGTCGGTTTTGGGTTTTGATTCAGGATTCGATCTTTATCATTTGGAATTGTTTCCTTGGGCTTTATTTGATGTATTTGAGTTTCTTTTGGCTAGTTTTGAGCCGTTTGGAGGTCACTACGCGCGTGATGGATTTTTTGGAGCATCGCTTGGCTTGCTCGGTATTGGAATTGGCTTGTTCGAGGTAAGTAACTCCTCTAAACTTAGTGCTGAGGGTATGAAACCCCGAATTACGTGTTTTGTGATTGGTATTGAGGTGACGCACTTGCCTGGTGACGGGCGCGTGGGCGCGAACTGTGTGAATAGTGACTCCGTCATTTCTGTGGTACTGTGTACTTGATCTTATCTGTAACCAAGAAATCTCTACGTACTTGAGCTATTGAGCCGTGATCCATGTTAGACACCATGTCTAGGCTACATGCTTATCGTGTTGGACCCGCTGAGGTCATTTCTACTGTTGAGTTATTTGCTTTCATTGCTTTATATACTCAGCCATACGCATTCATATGCATATCATATCTCAGTCTCTGTGGTTATTTATTGATACATCATATCATCATTTTTGGGCTAGTTTCATGACATTGTGAGCCCGAGGGAGAGGGACTGGAGATATTGATGACTAAGTGAGGTCGAGGGCCTGATTGTGAGGATATTAATACTATAGAATGTGAGTTTTCCGTGTGGATTCTGATATAGATACTATAGCACATGAGTTGTACGTGCGGATTCTAATATTGATACTATGGCACGTGAGTTGTCCGTTCAGATTATAGCGCTTGGGATGTAGGAGCCCCTCCGGAGTCTGTACATACCCCAGTGAGCGCGGTTGATTATATTGAGGGATGAATCTTCCCTGGACATGGATCTTGTCCGAAGCATTTATATACCTGGAGATGATCTTCTTCATGGGGACGGATTGGCCTTCCTGGGTACTGAGTGATTGATGGTCAGTGATGTATATATTCTAGGATAGATCCTCCCTGGGCCGTATGGGCCATATACAGTACCGAGTGGTTGAGCATGATGAGTGAAAAGTGTGAGACAGTGAGATTGAGTACTCCGAGAGTGTGAGTACATGATTCATCTCTGAGATACATGGCATTGGCATGCACACATGACATACAGGCATATAGATGCATTTTCCTCATATTGTACTGTATCACGTCATTCATGACATTTCACACTTATTGATATGTGGGCATAGCGAGATATTTTACACTTACTATCTGGAAAGAAAATGAAACATCTTATTTATTGTGGAAAGGACTTTTTTTAAAGTTACAATTTTCAAACTATCTCATATTTTCCGACGATTTCGATAAAGGATTTGGGTTTTTTTTACTGGTATACTTACAAAGCGGAACTATTTTTGGGAAATTATGAAAAAGCCGAGCAGCTTAAATTTCCGAGTTACTTCTTTTATTATTTGCTTTACATTGGTATGAATTGCTGTTGGTTATTGGTGTTGGACCCGACCCATGTTCCAGCTCGTCACTACTTTCAACCTAAGGTTAGGTTTGTTACTTATTGAGTACATGGGGTAGGTTGTATTCATACTACACTTCTGCACCTTGCGTGCAGATGTTGGCTGTTATTGTTGATGTGTTCGATGAGAGCTGGATTGAAGATGTACCTGCGTCCCTGTTGTAGTTGCCTTTTGTTCATGGTAGCCTTAGAATATAAAACACTGTTTATGTACTTTTCAAACAGAAGATGTATTTACTTCATTTCAGCTTTGTAAACTCTATTCTTAGAAGCTCATGGTTTGTATTACCAGTCCTTAGGGAAATGTATAAGAATTAGATAATTTCTCTTGTTTTAAATGTCTTATTAAATATTATTGGAATTGGATAGTATATTTTTGTCACGCCCCAACCTCGGGAGGCGCGACCGGCGCTCGATCGGGTGAACCCAACCAAGCAAGCCTTATCACACACTTCCTACCCCACTCTTTATTAGTAAGATAACCATGTTTCCCTTTTATTTAGGCAAGGAAAGGTAGTATATTCAACAATGATAGTTCATTCCATATTACAAGCTTAATCCATAGTTAGAGTTAGTTCCCGGAATTCCCATAAAGTTACAATTTATAGCAAGCAGGAGTTTATAATTACAACATAGTTTGTGAGCCCCCACAACACCCATACATGACCCACACACATGTCTACGGAGCCTCTAAGGATACAAAAGATGAGTACAACAATGCCGGCAACAAGGCCCCGGCTATACCTCAAAATGGAAATCCACAACAACAAAAGATATACAACACGACCCCCTTGAACTGA
>NW_017674512.1:25410-64660 GCF_001879085.1 Nicotiana attenuata
TATGCTCATCACTGTTCTTAATACCACGCTATCTTGAGCGGAGTCCGATCGCGACCCGATCGGCTAGGTCGCCTCATTTGAGACATATACCTCGATCACCATTTCATTTTCCCTTTTTTTTCCGGAATTCAATATTTGCACATCAGCACCATGTGTGCGACATGGTGTCCGATCACGGCCCGATCGGCTAGGCCGCCTTACCTAGGCGTTGTTCCTTTCTCGTTAATCATCTCATTTGAATATTTATTTCACTTAGATCACATCAATTCGTTGGCACTTAGGGCCACAGCTGTCACATCATTCCAATTCCAATGTCCATCTTGCAAGTTCATGGCCATAGGCACACACAAGCAATTCAAGTTACAAACATAGGTAAGTTTTCACATAATTAACATGACAATTCCAGTTTTAATCTCGGCTTATAGCCTAGGCATTTCAACACTTGATTCGTATTCTTCACACTTCTCTAAATATCAAGAAAGGAATATTATTCACATTGAGGCACATCCTTCATTTACATACATATATATATATATATATATATATATTTGCAAATCAATTAATGTGAAATACAATCAATACATCAACCAATTCTAACCTTACCACACCGGCATAAACGCCAACAGAGCTCAATTTTAAATAAAAGGGGTTTTAGCCATACATACCTCAATTTAGCTTTCCTTAATCCTTACCAAACTGCGGAACTCTTAGCACTTCGATCTATTGTGTAAGAATTACAAATTGAACCGAGAATTAGAGACGAGATTGAAATTCTAGCTTGGTTCGAGCATATCATCAAACACTAAAGGTGCATTGTGATCTTAGGCCCTTTTTGTGAGGAATTTCTATCATTTTATACCCCCAATTGCCTTCTTCTTAATTTTCTACCTTCCAATATCCTATGGTGTGATATGCATGCAAAAACTTCATTCTTATACTCATGAATTACTTCTTTACTGACCCCATGTAGTTAAGTGTAGAAATAAGAGCGGAGGTGATGAATCTTACCTCTTGGGAATGAAAATTTAGGTGTCTTCACTTGATTTTCTTCAATGTTTTAGCAAGGCTCAAGGAGAATTTGATGGGAGACACTTTCCCTCTCTAAGACCCTCTCTCTCTCTAAAAGCATCAGATAATATGATCAAAATGAGCTATTATACCAAATATATCGACAGGGGGGTCGGGTTTAAAATTTAGAAAATTGGAGCCCCGAGTCAGGTATGCGATCGCAAAGATGAAATGCGGTCCATTCTTCCAAATATATCGACAGGGGGGTCGGGTTTAAAATTTAGAAAATTGGAGCCCCGAGTCAGGTATGCGATCGCAAAGATGAAATGCGGTCCACAGAATGGACCGCAAAAGTGCTCCAAAAATCTGATCCTACTGTTTGGGTTTGCGGCGGAAATGCGGTCCGCATACATGATTTGCGATTGCATAATGCACCGCATTTTTGACCTCAAATTTGACTAGCACATGGACTCATTTTGCGATAGAATTGCGGTCCGCATATCAGTTAAGCGATCGCATAACCGACCGCATTTGTGACCTCAATTTTAACGAAACCACTGGCTCAATCTGCGGCAGAAATGTGGTCCACATACTTGATTTGCGACCGCATTCTGGACCGCATAATGGTACTTTTCTGGAAAACTTTGGTTCTTGATTTTTAAATGCTTAGATCAGTACAAAGGGTCCGAACTGCGGCGAGCTTGCGAGCTGCGAAAAATTTTACACCTTCCTAACACATATCCGTAACTTGGCACTACGAGCTTTTAGGTTTTGGGTACAAGTTTTCACGGGGCTTTACATCCTCCCCCACTTAAAATCATTCGTCCTCGAATGAGGATCAAGGGTCACTTACAAGGAGTTCTTTGTGCAACCTTCTGCCTTTTACAACCTAAAACCTGTTAATAGTCTCCAAATTTGGCTAACTCCCTAAATTTTCAAAAATTTTGCCAGAGTTTCCTTTGTATCTAGGCCTATCCACCTGCCAGAGAGCCCCAGAATCATAACCTAACAGCATATACATGTTTCTTAACATAACATGACTTGTACTTGTACAACACCAACCATGGCCACATAGACAACATATATAACCAAAATGGGACAAGATAAGAGTTCGTAGGAATCAAATGCATAAAAGCTATTACATGACTATTCAAACAAATGCGGGTACTTCTTTTTCATTTCTTCCTCGGCTTCCCAAGTGGCTTCCTCAACTTGCTGATTTCGCCATAACACTTTTACGGATGCAATTTCCTTATTTCGTAATTTCCGAACTTGCCTATCAAGAATGGCAACTGGAACTTCTTCATATGACAGCTCTTCATTGACTTCAATAGTCTCAACTGGCACAATAGTGGACGGGTCTCCCACTACCTTCCTCAACATAGACACATGAAAGACCGGGTGTACCAATGACATCTCGGGTGGCAGATCGAGCTTGTATGCCACCTGACCAATCCTCTGAATAATTCTGTATGGTCCGACATACCTCGGACTCAACTTTCCCTTTTTCCCAAATCGCATGATGCCCTTCATAGGGGAAACCTTCAAAAATATCCAATCATCTTCCTGGAACTCCAAATCTCTGCGACGAATATCCGAGTAAGACTTTTGGCGACTTTGAGCAGTTTTCAACCTTTCCTTAATAATCTTGACCTTTTCCATGGCCTGATGCACGAGGTCCGGCCCTATCAATTCCGCTTCTCCAACCTCGAACCACCCAATGGGAGACCTGCATCTCCAACCATACAATGCCTCGAATGGTGCCATCTGGATGCTAGCATGGAAGCTGTTGTTGTAGGCAAATTCTATGAGCGGCAAATGGTCATCCCACCTACCTTTGAAATCAAGAGTACAAGCACGCAACATGTCTTCAAGCGTCTGAATAGTCTGCTTTGCTTGGCCATCGGTTTGTGGATGAAAAGCTGTGCTAAAGTTTACCTGCGTACCCAAACCTTGCTGAAATTGCTTCCAAAAGTTGGCCGTGAACTGAGCCCCTCGATCTGAAATGATTGAGACTGGAGTGCCATGTAACCTGACTATTTCTTTGATATATAACTGAGCATATTGTTCCGCTGTGTCGGTAGATTTAACCGACAAGAAGTGCGCTGATTTCGTGAGTCGATCCACGATTACCCAAATTGAGTCAAACTTGCGGGAGTGCGCGGCAAACCTACCACAAAATCCATGTTAATCATTTCCCATTTCCACATCGGAATTTCTATGCTTTGAGCCAATCCATCGGGCCTTTGATGTTCGGCCTTCACTTGCTGACAATTCGGACATTTCGCCACAAAGTCTGCCACATCCCTCTTCATGTTGTTCCACCAATAAATTTCCTTGATATCATGATACATTTTTGTAGAACTTGGGTGCACGGAATACCGGGATGTGTGAGCCTCTTCCATGATCCTTACCCTAAGACCGTCAATATCAGGAACACATAGGCGGTCTTGGTACCGTAGGGTACCATCATTCATGCCTAAGGAAAAAGCTGTGGTCTTATGTCTATGAATTCCTTCTTTCAGTTGTGCTAGCAATGGATCACTGAATTGCTTTTCTTTCACCTTCGACACGAGCGACGATTCGGCTCTATTTTGCACAATTACCCCTCCTTCACTAGAACCTGCCAAGCGAATTCCCAAATTAGCCAGCTGACGAATTTCCCTCGCCAACAGCCTGTGGTTTGCCTCCATATGAGCTAAGCTCCCCATAGATTTCCGACTAAGAGCATCTGCTACAACATTAGCCTTTCCTGGGTGATAGAGGATATCGACGTCGTAGTCCTTAAGTAACTCTAACCATCTTCTCTGTCTCATATTCAACTCCTTCTGCTTGAAAATATATTGAAGGCTCTTGTGATCTATGAACACATCCACATGGACCCCGTATAGATAATGTCGCCAAAGTTTTAGAGCAAACACCACTGCCGCCAATTCTAAGTCATGAGTTGGGTTATTCTTTTCATGATTTTTGAGCTGTCTGGAAGCGTAAGCTATAACCTTGCCATGTTGCATTAACACACACCCAAGCCCGATTCTCGAAGAATCGCAATACACTATAAACCCCTCTGTACCCTCTGGCAGGGTTAATACCGGTGCTGTTGTTAACCTTGATTTCAATTCCTGGAAATTCTTTTCACAAGCATCGGACCATTGGAATTTAACTGCTTTCTGCGTCAATTTAGTCAATGGAGAGGCAAGAGTAGAAAATCCCTCCACAAATCTCCTGTAGTACCCAGCCAAACCCAAGAAACTGCGAATCTCCGTTGGAGTGGTAGGTCTAGGCCAATTCTTCACTGCTGCTATCTTTTGAGGATGAAACATAATTCCTTCCCTGGAAACGACATGACCCAAGAATGCGACAGATTCTAGCCAAAATTCACATTTTGAAAATTTCGCATACAATTGATGTTGCTGAAGAGTCTGCAAAAATGCCCTGAGATGGTCAGCGTGGTCCTCCCAACTTCGAGAATATACCAGAATGTCATCAATGAACACTATCACAAAGGAGTCTGGAAAGGTCTTGAAGACTCGATTCGTAAGATCCATGAAAGCTGCCGGGGCATTTGTTAACCCAAAAGACATCACCATAAACTCAAAGTGCCCATACCGAGTCCTGAAAGCTATTTTTGGAATATCCCGCTCCCTTATTTTCAATTGATGATACCCGGACCGCAAATCAAATCATTGAGAAGCACGTAGCACCTTGCAATTGATCAAACAAGTCATCTATTCTTGGCAGAGGATATTTGTTTTTGATTGTGACTTTGTTGAGTTGCCGGTAGTCAATACACATCTGCAGCGATCCATCTTTCTTTCTTACAAACAAGACCGGTGCGCCCCATAGTGACACACTCGGCCGGATGAAACCTTTCTCTAAGAAATCCTTCAACTGCTCCTTTAGCTCTTTGAATTCTGCCGGTGTCATTCTGTAAGGTGGAGTTGATATAGGCTGCGTGCCTGGCATCACATCGATCCCAAAATCAATCTCCTTGTCTGGTGGAATCCTAGGGAGCTCATCTTGAAAGACATCCAGGAATTCATTCACAACTGGTACAGATTCAAGGCTAAGTGCCTCGGCATTGGTGTCTGCAACCCGAACTAGATGATAGATACACCCCTTCTTGATCATCTTTGCGGCCTTAAGGTAGGAAATAAACCGACCTCTAGGCACTACATTATCTCCCTTCCATTCAATAACGGGCTTATTAGGGAATTCAAGCCTAATAGTTCTAGTCCGACAATCAAGTTTGGAAAAACATGAGTACAGCCAATCCATCCCCATTATTACATCAAAGTCGACCATTCCTAACTCAACAAGATCGACCGTGGTATCCCTACCCCGCACCGTGACAATGCACCCTCTATAGACTCGAGCAGCCAAAATTGACTCACCAACCGGGGTAGATACTGAGAATGGTTCATGAAGCTGTTCTGGTTCTATCCCGAATCCCATAGCAACAAAAGGGGTAACGTAGGACAGGGTGGAACCGGGATCAATGAGTGCATACGCATCATAAGATTGGACAGTCAAAATACCTGTAACAACATCTGGAGAAGCCTCTGCGGTCTGGCAACCACTCATAACATAGAATCGGCTGGGTCCTCCTGAACTCTGCGCACCACTCCTACCTGCACCACGCCCTACGGGTGCTGGGGGACCTCGAGCTGGAGAAGGGGCTGAAGATGTAGCAGCTGCTGGACTGGATGGCTGAGCTGTGCCCCTGCCCGCTCCCTGATGGGATACACGACAATGTCTCTGGATATGACCCCTCATCCCACATCCATAGCATATAGGTAACTCCATATAGCAAGTCCCCGAGTGCATCTTCCTGCACCTGGGGCACGGGGACCTCTGCTGCTGCTGGGACCTCTCTCCTGATCGACCCCGCTGATGGGATCCCCTGTTGCCCTGACCGGGCCTGAAACGACTCCATTGCTGCTGGCTGGGCCCTGATGGCGGTGCACTGGCTGAAGACTGGGCAATAGACTAGGAAGGCCCTGATGATCCTCCCCTGAAAGCTGATCTTCCCCCACCTTGTGACTCTCCCATGTTGCCCGTAGACCGGGCCTTGCTGTTACCCCCTCTCTCCATTCTATTCTTCAATTTACGGCTCTCTGTGGCCTGAGCAAATGCGACCATCTTCCCGTAGTTCATATCGGAATTCAATGCAGTCGTAGAAGCCTCATTAATGGTCAAGGAATTAAGGCCCTGAACAAATCGGCACACTCTGGCCTCCATTGTGGGCAACATATGAATGGCATACTTGGACAAGCGAGCAAACTCCATGTGGTACTCCCACACACTCTTGTTACCCTGCTTCAAATTTTCAAACTCTACTGCACGGGCTGCCCTTGTCTCAGCAGGCAGGAAGTGATCTATGAAGGCATCTGCGAACTCACTCCACCCGGCCGGAGGGTTCCCCTCCTCGCGGGAATCCTCCCATAACTCAAACCACGCATAGGCCACCCCTTTCAGACGGTAGGCAGCCAACTCTACTCCTCTGTCTCAGTCACACGCATAACCCTGAGAGTCTTGTGCATCTCATCAATAAAATCCTGAGGGTCCTCTTCCGGATTGGCACCCAAAAATACTGGAGGGTCTAACTGAAGAAATCTGTTCACCCTGGAACTGGTGGAATCCCCTTGCTTGCTAGGTGATGAACTGAGTGCAATACCTGACCTCTGGGCCTGAGAGGCTACTAGCTGGGTACATCTGAATAGCTCCCCTAAGATCCCCATCAAAAATACCAGAACCGGAAGCTGGGGCTGGAGGCGGGACAGGAGTATCAACGGGAGGGATAGTGGTGCCCTCCGCAGGTGTAGGAACTGGGGTAGTCTGCTCTGGAATAGAGGAAACAGACAGAGTAATAGTAGGGCGACTACCCTCACCCGCAGCATCAAGCAATGAATCATCAGCCACTCCCGAGGTGGCATTGGCTGTTTGGCCAATTCTCACTTTCTTCTAAGGTGCCATTTACTGAAAGATAAAACAATGCACTGATTAGGGAGGGAACAGTTTCATCGCACGATCAAGAATATCAAAGAAGGGTGGAATTCCTAAATGTCCAAATAGCCTCCAACTTATAGATGTGGTCGACTACACATCGATAAGAAGGACTCAACTAGACACGTCTCCGAGACATCCTAGGACACTTTGAAACCTTAGGCTCTGATACCAAGTTTGTCACGCCCCAACCTCGGGAGGCGCGACCGGCAATCAATCGGGTGAACCAAACCAAGCAAGCCTTATCACACACTTCCTACCCCACTCTTTATTAGTAAGATAACCATGTTTCCCTTTTATTTAGGCAAGGAAAGGTAGTATATTCAACAATGATAGTTCATTCCATATTACAAGCTTAATCCATAGTTAGAGTTAGTTCCCGGAATTCCCATAAAGTTACAATTTATAGCAAGCAGGAGTTTATAATTACAACATAGTTTGTGAGCCCCCACAACACCCATACATGACCCACACACATGTCTACGGAGCCTCTAAGGATACAAAAGATGAGTACAACAATGCCGGCAACAAGGCCCCGGCTATACCTACAAAATAGGAAATCCACAACAAACAAAAGATATACAACACCGACCCTTGAATGAGGAAGGGGCTCACCAAGACTTTGAGGAGAAGGTAACCTGCTACGCGCGTTCGGCACTATCCGCAATGGAGCCACCTACATTCATTTAAAAATGTAGCGCCCTCGACAAAAGGGACGTTAGTACCATGAAATAGTACTAGTATGTATAACTAAACACCATTTTACTAGAAAGAACTACCAAGCAAGAACAAAGAAATCACAAGAGTAAATCAGAGGTTTTAACCGGACACCACTTCGTCACATAAATGAATCATATCATCTTTCACACAATTTCCATAACTTAGTTGGGGCATTTCTTTCATATGCTCATCACTGTTCTTAATACCACCGCTATCTTGAGCGGAGTCCGATCACGACCCGATCGGCTAGGTCACTTCATTTGAGACATATACCTCGATCACCATTTCATTTTCCCTTTTTCCGAAATTCTATATTTGCCAATCACCACCATGTGTGCGGCATGGTGTCCGATCACGGCCCGATCGGTAGGCCGCCTTACCTAGGCGTTGTTCCTTTCTCATTAATCATCTCATTTGAATCTTTATTTCACTTAGATCACATCAATTCGTTGGCACTTAGGGCCACAGCTGTCACATCATTCCAATTCCAATGTCCATCTTGCAAGTTCATGGCCATAGGCACTCACAAGCAATTCAAGTTACAAACATAGGTAAGTTTTCACATAATTAACATGACAATTCCAGTTTTAATCTCGGCTTATAGCCTAGGCATTTCAACACTTGATTCGTATTCTTCACACTTCTCTAAATATCAAGAAAGGAATATTATTCACATTGAGGCACATCCTTCATTTACATACATATATATATATATATATATATATATTTGCAAATCAATTACTGTGAAATACAATCAATACATCAACCAACTCTAGCCTTACCACACCGGCATAAACGCCAACGGAGCTCAATTTCTAATAAAAAGGGGGTTTTAGCCATACATACCTCAATTTAGCTTTCCTTAATCCTTACCAAACTGCGGAACTCTTAGCACTTCGATCTATTGTGTAAGAATTACAAATTGAACCGAGAATTAGAGACGAGATTGAAATTCTAGCTTGGTTCGAGCATATCATCAAACACTGAAGGTGCATTGTGATCTTAGGCCCTTTTTGTGAGGAATTTCTATCATTTTATACCCCCAATTGCCTTCTTCTTAGTTTTCTACCTTCCAATATCCTATGGTGTGATATGCATGCAAAAACTTCATTCTTATACACATGAATTACTTCTCTACTGACCCTATGTAGTTAAGTGTGTAAGAGCTGAGGTGATGAATCTTACCTCTTGGGAATGAAAATTTAGGTGTCTTCACTTGATTTTCTTCAATGTTTTAGCAAGGCTCAAGGAGAATTTGATGGGAGACACTTTCCCTCTCTAAGACCCTCTCTCTCTCTCTAACAGCATCAGATAATATGCTCAAAATGAGCTATAACACCAAATATATCGACATGGGGGTCGGGTTTAAAATTTAGAAAATTGGAGCCCCGAGTCAGGTATGCGATTGCAAAGATGAAATGCGGTCCGCAGAATGGACCGCAAAAGTGCTCCAAAAATCTGATCCTACTGTTTGGGTTTGCGGCAGAAATGCGGTCCGCATACACGATTTGTGGTCGCATAATGCACCACATTTTTAACCTCAAATTTGACTGGCACATGGACTCATTTTGCGATAGAAATGCGGTCCGCATATCAGTTATGCGATCGCATAACGGACCGCATTTTTTACCTCAATTTTAACCAAATCACTGACTCAATCTGCGGCAGAAAATGCGGTCCGCATACTTGATTTGCGACCGCATTCTGGAACGCATAATGGTACTTTTCTGGAAAACTTTGGTTCTTGATTTTTAAATGCTTAGATCAGTACAAAGGGTCCGAACCGCGCCTTCCTAACACATATTTGTAACTTGGCACTACGAGCTTTTAGGTTTTGGGTACAAGTTTTCGCGGGGCCTTACAATTTTGCTTACCTAGCGGGTTGGGTTAGGTTCCATCACGACTAGCGGATTTTGGATCGTGACAGATTGGTATCAGAGCTCTAGGTTCATAGGTTCTACAAGTCATGAGCAAGTGTCTAGTAGAGTCTTGCGGATCGGTATGATGACGTCCATTCCTATCTTGGAGAGGCTACAGGGCATTTAGGATATACTTCCCATCTTTCTTTCGTTACCATGCGGCATCGATTTAGCATGAAGCATAATCCTTTAAATTCCTTCCACGCATTCCTATGCACACATGAGTACTCGGTTTCAGCTGTGCATCGACGGCTTATGATTGCCTGTATGGGGTGAGATATGTGATTTCGATGTGTTGATGATGGGCTAGTCTGGAGGACTTGATGTCGGGTTTTGATTGTAGCTTGAGCACAAAGATTTTTGATTGTGTGAGCACGTGCTTTTGGACTTATTTGTCTGGTAGCGTCCCTATGAGTGGAATTTGTTGAGTGGAATTTGTGACTAGATGAGTGGTCGGATGGCTATATGATGAGTATGATGTGACTATGGGTGTGTTCAGATAGACTGGATTGACGAAAAGGGTTTGATTGAGATGTAAATTTGGTGCTTGATTTCTGTCTTGATGTGATGTACAGTCTCGAGTTATGAGTGTATTGAAGGATCCTTCAGGTTTTTTAATTGTGGAACGAATTAGATTCTCATGTCTTGTTGATGAGTTCAGAATCAGGAATAATAAGTAATTGTATAGTAGTTGTGACTGTGGAAGGATATAGAAAGATGTCAGTTGAAGCTAAGCATGTGGGTTATCTCCTGCGGGTGTCTTGGGGTTGTGTGATCCCTATGTTGTTTTGTAGCGAGTTCTCTTTTACCAGTGAATTATATGTGTTGCAATTTGAGTTTGGATTGCTTATGAGAGTTGGCTTGACTGTAACAAGGGTGAATGCGAGATTTGCAAATGATTTGAGATATTAGATGGTTTGTAATACGTGATCTTATGAAGGATTTAGTTGAATCTCACTGCGATATTATGGCAGCAATAGAGTATGGGCATCGTGAGTTATTCTGTGTTTTGATCTATGGGTTTGAGCCAAGTGGGGGAGTCTGCTATTGATAAGTTGATTGCACGGTTGTATGTTGCATTGGTTTCGGTTTGAGGTATACTTGTGAATAAGTTATGTTCTGCAGAGGGTGAGATCGAGGATGACTCGAGTAAAAGAATTTCTGGATATAGGTTTGTATTATGCTTTATGGGTATATGAGAATCATGGAATGATTTGAATTGTTATTGGTGAGAGATGTAGTGCGCATGAGTAGGAATCTACTTGGTTGCTTAGAAGTGTGGATTACTTCTTAGGGTGTTGGTGTGCAAATGAGGCACAGGTCGTTCGGTCCGTTTGATCAGTTTAATTGAGATTTTAGTAGAGTGGATGACTCTCGAGAATGGTTCTAATGGATTCAAGATTTATATATAGCAATTGGGAATCTTCAGGATTTGTATATGGCTAGAAAGTGAGATTTACATTGGATGCTGTCGATATTTGTGGCATTTCTATATCCTTATGGATTCTACACTTCAGTATCAAGAAGGTGAATGAAATGTCTTTAGAGTCACAGAAGATCTCTGCAGAGTGGGTATCTCGGTTGTGGTACTTTTGGGGTGCTTAAGAGAGCATTCAGCGGCTTATGAGCCTTAGGGCGGTGTTGTTTTATGCTAGGGTCTTGTGTGGTGAGTTTTGGTAGAGGATTATGGTATTATGGCGAGGAGAAGTATCAATTTGAAGGTAATTCGGGAGGGCCTCTGAGAAATAGGACAGCTTGGTAGTAGGTTGGATCAACATGGTAACGAATATGATCGGTTCTTTAGGTACTTATGATGTGGTGAGTTTCTACAGGTGTTTCGTGGAAATGCTCATGGGTTTTGGCAACCTGCGTGGCTTGGTTGAGTTAGAGAGATTCGGTTCTGATAGCTTGGTTATGTGCAAATGGGTTTCGAAGAGTTCTCAATGGGTTCTATGTTACACCCCATGTTTTTGTATGTGGAAGTACGCCATAAGTAAATTGATATAAGCTCGGAAATGAGATGTTACATTCCGCATTTTCTTATGTTAAAGTTTTGTCGTAAGCTAATTGACGAAAGTTCGGGAATGAGATTATTTTGAGATTATAAGCATTATACTATTTCAAACAAGTGATGAGGAAATTTGTGAAGGTGAGAGGGAAAGCAAATCAAAGAAAATGAATTTTCGTCAAAGTTTGACACGTTGGGATAAAATACGGCCCGAGCTAAAATACCCGGTATTTATGGACTAGTGCCATACAAGGTACCACATGACCATGATATTAAGGTGTATAAGGTGTGTTAAAAGTGAGTAGTATTTTAAGTAATTTGAGATAATTCTTAATTATGTGGATAATGGGTAATTATTAATTTTACTGGGAGATTAAAAATTAATTAAGGAATTAGTGATTAATAAATTAAGATTTAGATAAGCCTAATAAATATCAACGTGGTAGCCAAGGACCTAGATGAACATGACTCTTAGATTCATTTGATAAGTGTCACATTTAGACGATTAGTCATCCTAAAATCGGGCCCATATAAGCCAATAATTTAAAGAAGGTTTCTTACCTTATTAAGGTTGGATGCTAAGTGTTTAAGTAACGGATGAATCACTTTGCCTAAGAGCCATTTCTTGGTTCATCTTTTAGTGAGGAATTAAGCTTCTATGTGAATAGATTTCTAAAAGTACATTATGTTGTGTGTACAAACACGGAAAGGAAAAAGAAGCACGAATCTGGATTGGTCGAGATGCAATTCTAAGAGAACACGGTACAATCTTTCTCAAGGATATCATATGGATTTTTCCCTGCTTCGATCCGCCGTTACATGTTTTGTCGCAATCAATGTGTGTTGGAGGGATTGTCAAGAGAATCGGGTATGTTAAGGCTATCCTTTCTTTCCTTTTGGCATGATCCGTATGATGCAAACGAAACGAAAAAATGCACAACTTCCATAAATGACTCTATTCATAGAAATATTAGAGGTGCCTATGTTCATGAATTCCCATGTGTCCTATTATTTGATTATCTGTTTATGGGTCAGAAAAATACGTAAGTTGAAATTTTTTACTTCATGATATAATCAAAGGCATAATGGTCTTATGACATTTCGAAAGATTTTATTGACGTACTTCTCATGCATTGCATTCATTTACATTGATCCATGACTAGATAACGCGTATATATATATTTATCTGTGTGTGTGTGTGTATGTTGGATATGGGAAAAGTTTATAGCGTTATATACGTCCCACAACCTGATCAGCTGGTATACGTTGATGATTTTCCCACAGTGGCCGAGATGATATGATGGGATGCCCTCAGAGGCTTGATGATGTTATGAACGCATATACCCATGCATGGTATGACATTTATACTCATATGCATGATATTATAATATTAAATGATTCACAGAGATATTCAGATATATATGTTGAGTCTTTTACTCCATGTTTCTCTCATGTCTATTGTTTATTGATTTTCATTCCTTACATACTCAGTACATTATTTGTACAGACGTCACTTTTGCCTGGGGACGCTGCGTTTCATGCCCGCAGGTCCCGATAGACAGGTTGAGAGTCCTCCAAGTGGGATATCAGCTCAGCGGAAGATGTTGGTGCGCTCCATTTGCTCCGGAGTTGCTTATTTGGTCAGTATGATTTAGGCATGTATTGATTGGTATGTCGGGGCCCTGTCCCGGCCTTATGACGTTATGTACTCTTAGAGGATTGTAGACATATGTCATGTATATGAAAGATTGTATGGCCTTGTCGGCCTATGTTCAGTGTACGAGTGATTATTTTGGCCTTATAGGCTCGTATGTCATATATATAAGTCAGTATATCAGGTTGGATCGTTTTATGTCTAGTGTTCCCTTATGTTTTATTCCAGCCCATTTACTCATGTTGACGTAATAAGAAAGATACGTTACGTTGGTACTCGGGTGAGTAAGGCACCAGGTGCCCATCGCGGCCCAACGGTTTGGGTCGTGACAAAAGTGGTATCAGAGCAGTTCTGTCCTAGGGAGTCTACAAGCCGTGTCTAGTAGAGTCTTGTTTATGGGTGTGCTGTGCACCACACTTATAAGCAGGAGGCTACATGGCATTTAGGAATGTCACTCTTTCTTTTTACTCTAGATCGTGTGGTAGAGCTCACTTATAAGAATTCAAACTCCTAGCTTCTATTTTATTCGTAATAAGACGATACCTATAGTTGGTAAGAGATTGAATGTGGCTATGGAAGAGTTGAGTCAGAGGAAGTCGATTTTTTCATGATGCTTATCATGAGTAAATATAAGGTCTTCAGTAGATCATGCCTGTACTAAGACGTGTAAGTCTTTTGATAAGGAGCCTTAAGACAAGCATATCTATCCACCCCTATGGTGAAAGGCAATGAGAGATTCAGAAGATAGATACAAGTTTCAACAAGTAAAAGAAACAAGATGAAGAAGGATACGAGGCGCCCAGTTAATGAAGATTATCAGTATTTACAATTCAGGCAGAGAAATATAAGCATTTTGAGTTACCTCAACAGTGACAAGTTGTATGTACAATCAGCCACACCCATCTCAGTTATGGCCTTTGGGAGCTAACGGATATAGTTAAGAGAAGGACGGGATGTCAGGATCCGGCTGGGGTTAGAGTAACCCAAGATGGTGAACTAATATATCTCCTTGTGAGACACCCAGATAGTGCACTCTAAAATAGTACAGCTAGATATGAGTACTACAAAGACAGGAACTGGAACCTTGGAAGGGATAAGTATTACCTTAGTATGGCCCCCGCCCCTAGTAGAGAAAGAATGTTAGGAAATTCGAAGAGCCAATGGATGGAGCAAGGGGAGCTAAGAGCAAGAGAATGTCTTGTTCGAGTTTTCAGAATAAAGTGATAGACATAGATGTTAGCGGGAAAATAAGAAGAGAGTTAATGAAACATTATGAGTAAGATGTGATACATGGATGACAATGGTAGATAAAAAAGATGACAGTAGTACAGAGTCTATAGTCAAGTGAAGGAAATACGAGAGATGGCAGGCCTTGAGGCAACGAAAGAGTATAGGTCATAAAGTCACATCCTCATTTTGAGAAATAAGTTCGTGACTCTAACGTGATTACCAAAAGGAAAAGTTAGACCCTAGAATAATAAAAAATCAGTATGGATTGGTGAACAAGATAAACTAAACATGAATTAGGGACTGAGTGGTTTGATAATGGTCGACATCATGAGAATTTTAGATTGCGTTCCGGCGATAATCGAATGGATGACAGAAAAAGATTCATGAGAAATTCAGAGAATGGTCATTCAGGAAGACGTTTTCCTAAGCAAGCAATGCGAGTAAAGTTAAGCTTAAGGGACTGTGTGCCAGCTACACTAAGTGTCACCCACGTGGGTAAGGGAATTTTTGTTACCCTTGGTACAGAAGGATTGTCGCAAGGCAAGTAAGGGTCATCGATAATGTGAAAAGACGCCAACGATGAAAAGTTAAAACATTTATAGGTATCCTTGTGGCTCCAACTCTTAGTACTCCCCTAAAGGGGGGAATATGGGGTGATGTGGCATCAAGTCAGAATTAAGTGGTTCGAGTGACTATGGAATGGTAAAGGAAGAACGCGATAAAACTGAAAAAGGAATGAGATTGCACTTATCCAAATCCTACGGATATGCTACAATTCCAGAATATTATGCAAGCACGACGTCAATGAAAGAAAGTAAGGGTTCATGCCCGGAATGTTATTGATAAATAAGGAGCCAATGCGAGAGGTAAGTTAGACAAAGAAAATAACCCAAGAAAGATTACGGTGAATATTGATATGAGAATGGGCCAACGAGTAGTTATCAGTTGATTCAGGAAGAGCCTAGTTATGGCAAAATAGGAGGTTACAGATAAATCAACGAATCATGCAAGATAAACGTAGTGAACCCTAACATAGGGAATTCAGTCTCGCAGATGCGACATCGTACCCTTGAGAAATATTCAAATAGGAGTTGGGGTAGTTAAAGGTACCGTATGAATGTTACAGAAATAAAAGAGGGTTCCACTGGGGAGACAATCAAAACTTCAGTTCAGGAGCAACCGTACGAGCACAAGGGCATGGAAGTAAGTAACTACGAATAATTATAGGCAAGAAAGGATATCAAAAGGTCCATAATAAGCTCACAGATTTACAAGAGGGAATGGTCTTATAATAAGAGTCTCACAACAACATTGCATGCACTCCATAAGAAAGTGGCACCTACCGTGGCTAATGAACGAGAAGGAAAATCAGAAGTGATATTCAAGATCATATGAGTTGTATGGAATTTCCATGTGTGTGGGCACTAAGGTAAGCTACGTATGCACGCAACAAGGGACAGAAAGACCAGGAAGAGTAATTGCTTACATTTAAAAGAAAAAAGAGCTAAGAAGGAACGAAATGAATTATTCGATTAATGACCAGAGTACGTTAGAAACGCACTTAAGAGTTCGGAGATTTATACATGCAGCATATATGTTGACAATCATACAGACATAAAAGACTCTAATATAAGTTAAAAGAAAGAATTGAGCCCATGTGATGACCCAAAAGGTCATCACTTGTTTTAGAAATAAATTCAGTATTCTGAGGCCTTAAAACCTCCTTTTTGTCTCACCTCAATTTGCGCGCGCAGTCCGGGCGCATATCCGAAAAGCCATTATGTGAAAATCTGTGAAAAAAATAATATTTTTTGCTTTTAAAAAGAATTTAAGTTGACTTTGGTCAACATTTTAGGTAAACAGACCCGGACCCGTGATTTGACGGTCCCGGAGGGTCAGTAGGAAAATATGGGACTTGGGCGTATGCCCGAAATCGAATTCCGAGGTCCCAAGCCCGAGAAATGAATCTTTAAAGAAAATTGTTTTCTAGAAAATATATGAGTTTTTGGAAATGAAATGTGTTTGAAATTTGATGGTATCGGGCCCGAATTTTGGTTCCGGAGCCCGATACAGGTCTTAAATGTGATTTAAGTTGAGTCTGTGAAATTTGGTAAGAAACGGACTTGAAATGACGTGAATCGGACCTTATTTGAGAAAATTGGAAAAATTGATGTTCTTAAGTGATTTCATGATTTTGATGCTAAATTCATAGTTGTTGATGTTATTTTGGTGATTTGAATGCACGAGCAAGTCCGTATGATATTTTTGGGTTAGTGTGCATGTTTGGTTTGGAGCCCCAAGGGCTCGGGTGAGTTTTGGATAGGCCACGGAGTAAAATTTGGACTTAGGAAAAATGTTGCAGGTTGCAGGTCTGGTGCTGGCCGCCGATCTCGCAATTGCGAGATCAGGGATCGCAAATGCGATGTCTGAGATCATGGGAATTGCGAGGGGCCCTTCGCAATTGCGAAGTTGGCCCTGGCCAGCCTTGCTCGCAATTGTGAGCACTCCTTCGCAATTGCGAAGTGCTCAGAATATTGAAGTCGCAAATGCGACAATATCTTCGCAAATGCGAAAGGAGCAGGAACCTTCAGGGTTCGCAATTGCGAACCCATTGTCGCAAATGCGAAGTTTACTGATTTTTCCCAGGGTCGCAATTGCGACATATTTTTCGCAATTGCGAAGATAGCAGGTCCTGAAGGGGTTTGCAATTGCGAACCCTCGTCGCAATTGCGACATCAGAAACCAGTTAATTGGGACTTAGACGCATTTTCAGCCATTTTTCATATCTTCTCAAAACATAAACTCCCTTGGGCGATTTTCCAAAGAAAATTTCTTCTCCAAATCGATTGTAAGTCATTCCTAACTCGTTGTTTTCAATCTTTAACATCTTTTCACATGATTTCAACTCAAAATCAAAGGTTTTCATGGGAAAAATTGGGCATTTTGGGTAGAACCTAGGTTTTTCAAATTTTTGGGATTTGGACCTCGATTTGAGGTCCGATTTAAAAATAAATTATATATTTGAGTTCGTGGGTAAATGGGTAATCGGGTTTAGGTTCGTACCTCGGGTTTCGACCATGTGGGCCTAGGGTCGATTTTTGACTTTTTGGGAAAAACTTTAGAAAACTTATTTCCATGCATTAGAATTGATTCATTTAGAATTTATTAATATAATTAAGTAACTTTTGTCTAGATACGAGCAAATTGGTGGTGGATCCAAGAGGTAAAGCGATAGTTGAGGCTTGAATTGTGTTCGAGGCATCGAGGTAAGTGTTTGGTCTAACCTTAGCTTGAGGGATTAGGAGTCGAGTCCTATTTGCTATGTGTTATTTGATGAGTACGACGTATAGGCATGGTGACGAGTATCTACATGTTGGTGTGAAGCATGCCCGTTAGTCTTAAATTGAAATCGTTTTGTTCTTAATAAGTACTATAAATGCCTAAGTTGTTGGTTCTCTGTGTTGGGCAAGAATTATGATTATGCTCGTGGAAATTGCTTATGGTTGAGTATTGGTTCTAGTTGAGGTCTCTTTTGTGAAGATAAATGTTGGGACGAGTTTGGTTATAGCTGATTCCCTTGCCGGCACGTATTTACTTCTCACTGTCGATTCCCTTGCCGGGATATTGTTGTTTCCTTATTTCTCCCTTGTCGGAATTCTTTGTGATTGGTGTTGGATCGTATGTTGGGATCGGGTTGCACGCCACAACAATATTATATGGATCGGGTTGCATGCCGCAATAATATTATATGGATCGGGTTGCACGCCGCAACAATATTATATGGATCGGGTTGCACGCCGCAACAATATTATATGGATCGGGTTGCACGCCGCAACAATATTATATGGATCGGGTTGCACGCCGCAACAGTAAAATGTGATGTGGATCGGGTTGCATGCCGCAATAGTGTTTTATGATTTTGTTCGGGTTGCGCGACGCAACACTAAAGGATAAAAGTGGACATTGAATTGTTACTGTTTCCTTATTCCTTTTGCTGCGAATTTTAAATTGTTCTTTATGCTTTTCTCCTGAGTTACTACTAGTAAATGATACCCCCACAGCATGTCCCCTTCCCATATTAAACTGCTAGTTTTCCTTTATTGTTACTTGCTACATATATGATTTAACTGCACATGTTTATTTGGTAGTCTGGTCCTAGCCTCGTCACTACATCGCCGAGGTTAGGCTAGGCACTTACTAGCACATGGGGTCGGTTGTGCTGATACTACACTCTGCACTCTTTTGTGCAGATCCCGGTGCTTTAGCTTATGGACCGCAGTGAGATTGCTGGTTCTTGTTCATCAGGCGACCCGAGGTAGTCTTGCAGGCGTCCGCAGGCCTTGGCGTCTCCTTCTATCTTTATTCCTGTTTCTTTCATGTATTTCCAGAGACAGTGTTGTATTATTTCATCTAGACCTTTATTTGTTGTACTCCTAGACAGTCTGTGAAGTTGTGACACCAGTCTTGGGTAGATTTGTTATGGATTGGTATTATCAGTATTATTAAAACATTGCAATTTAGTCTTTCGCCTTTTTAAATTTCTGTTGTTATTTAATTGTTGGTTCTTAATTGTTACCGGATAAAAAAATGAAACAAGGTAAATAGTTCAATTGGTTGGCTTGCCTAGCTTGCACTAGTAGGCGCCATCACGACTCCCGAGGGTGGGAAATCCGGGTCGTGACAAGTTTGTATCAGAGCTCTAGGTTACATAGGTCTCACAATTCACAGACAAGCTTAGTAGAGTCTGAGGGATCGGTACGGAGACGTCTGTATTTATCCCCCAGAGGCTACAGAGTTAGGAAAAGCTTCACATCTTTTCATTTCTGTCGTGCGGTTTGGTTTCTCAATGCTAATTGAATTTCTACACCGTTCTTTCGCAGATGCCGAGAACACGTGCTTCCTCATGCGCTGATCAGCAGTCCAAGCCCCCAGCAGCAGCTCCCACGAGGGGCAGAGGGCGAGGCCGAGGCCGTGCTAGAGGCCGAGGTAGGGGCAGAGCTTAGCCCGGAGCAGCAGCACCAGTGGCGGAGCCTCAGGTTGAGTTTGACGAGGAGGTTTCGGCCCAGGCAGTTCCGGTGGGCCCAGCTCAGGTCCCAGAGGGGTTCATTGCTACCCCAGTACTTTAGGATGCTCTGGTCCGTCTAGTGGGCCTTATGGAGAGTGTCACCCGGGCAGGCTCGCTTCCTGTAGCACCAGCCGTCTCTCAGGCTGGAGGAGGAGCCCAGACTCCTGCTACTCGCACTTCGGAGCAGGTGGCTCCCCAGTTTCAGACTCCAGCAGCTCAGCCAGCTAGAGCAGTTCAGCCGGGTGTGGTAGCCCAGACCGGTGATGGAGCGGCTATGTCTGCCGATGCCTTGTGGAGGTTGGACAGGTTCACCAAGCTCTTCACTACTACTTTTAGCGGTGCATCTTCTGAGGATCCCCAGGATTATCTAGACAACTATCACGAGGTTCTCAGGAACATGGGGATAGTGGAGACCAATGGGGTCGACTTTGCTACTTTTCGCTTATCTGGATCCGCCAAGACTTTGTGGAGAGATTATTGTTTGGCTAGGCCAGCTGGGTCACCAGCTATGACTTGGGATTAGTTTTCACAGTTATTCTTGGAGAAGTTTCTTCCTATCACTCAGAGAGAGATCTATCGGAGGCAGTTTGAGTGTCTCCAGCAAAGTTCCATGACTGTTACTCAGTACGAGACCAGGTTTATTGATTTGGCCCGTCATGCTCTACTTATACTTCCTACTGAGAGAGAGAGAGTGAGGAGGTTCATTGAGGGGCTCATTCAGCCTATTCGACCTTAGATGGCTAAGGAGACGGGGAGTGAGATTTCTTTCCTGGAGGCGGCCAATGTGTCCAGGAGAGTTGAGATGGTTTTATCGCAGGGAGGTGGTCAGGGGGTCTGACAAGAGGCCTCGTCATTCAGGCAGATTCAGTGGTGCCTCATCTGGAGGCAGGGATTCGTATGGTAGAGGCCATCCTCCTAGGCATTTTCAGTCAGCACTTCAGGTTTCTCACGGTGCTTCAGGTGGTCGTGGTTCTCATACGCAGTATTCTGATTAGCAGCCCTACAGTGCACCACCAACTCCTATCAGAGCACCTCATATACAGAGCTATTCTCATGGTTAGCCGACACGCCAGGGTCAGTCTCAGTTTCCTCAGCCGCAGCACTCAGGTGGATGCTTTGAGTGCGGTGAGTATGGTCATATCTGGAGGGCTTGCCCGAGATTAGTGGGTAATCAGTCGCAGCAGCAGGGTTCCCGTGCCATGGATCAGGCACCGAGTGTTCCGCAGCCCGCCCAGCCAGCTAGAGGTGGGGGTAGAGGTGCTAGAGGTGGAGGTAGAGGTGTTAGAGGTGGAGCTCAGGCCGCTAGAGGTGGAGGCCAGCCAACAACAGTGTCACGCCCCAAACCGAGCGACATGACCGGCGCCCGATCGGGTAGCCCCAGTCAAGCAGACCTGGGTGCCTTTCCTATCCCATGTGTTACCCCGTATTTTCATTGCTCATTCACCAAGGAATTAGCCATTTATAATTAAAACACCTTTTTAGAAAACATACATATCATACATGGTTACTTAATGAGGTTTACAACTTACGTCGCCCAACATACAAAATACATATTTACATAAGTTCGTAACCCACATTTATTGTCTACGGAGCCTCTAAGGATACAAAGGATAATACAATACTTGTCAGTAACAAGGCTCCGGCTATACCTTACACAAATACCCAAAACATGACTCCGAAATAAAAGCGGCATGAGCCACGCAGGGCCCCGAGAGGAAAGGGGCTCACCAATACAGCTGACGAAAAGTGAGGGGGAGCTACGGTCGGTGGACTGGAGTACCTGCTATGGATCCACCTACAATCATAACACGAATGTAGCGCCACCGGCAAAAGGGACGTCAGTACATTTGAATTGTACTGGTATGTATGAACAAACTTTGCCCTAAGCAAACTCAAACCATACACTAGTAACAAGTAGTAATGGAATCAACAATCAAATACACATGAAAGGAAACAATCAAGCCAAACATGTTTACAATCTCTCCATTTCCCCTTCAACATTTTCACATCAATGATTTCACAACTTTAATCGACAATCAAATACACATGAAAGGAAACAATCAAGCCAAACAAGTTTACAATCTCTCTATTACCCCTTCAACATTTTCACATCAATAATTTCACAACTTTAATCGACAATCAAATACACATGAAAGGAAACAATCAAGCCAAACAAGTTTACAATCTCTCCATTTCCCTTCAACATTTTCACATCAATGATTTCACAACTTTCTCATATTTTCATTTCAATAGTGATTTCGATCACTTTCCACCCTTATTACCTCGGCCACCCTTATTACCTCGGCCACCCTTATCACCACAACCCACACCTTATTACTTCGTGTTGCGGCGCGCAACCCGATCCCATCGAACAATCACAATTCACAAGCAACACAACAACAACAACAATTCACAAGGACAACAACAATAATTCTCAAGGAATAGCAGCACAATTCACAAAGTATTTCCATAACCATCAATGCCATTTCCATCTTATTCGACAGCCCAATGTACAATTTAAGTCACAACGATAATTGCCCACGATAAGCAACATATGATATTACCACAGTTGCTTCAATTGCATCAGTTACGATTCCCTTCCATCATTTGTTACACAGCTCTTACCACACAACCACATTCACACACGCACATTTGGTTTGTTGCCATTTACTTGCACTATCATATCAAAAGACTTAACCAACAACGTTCAAGGCACATTAATCACAAGAATTCACAAATATTCCGCATAAGTAAACATAGACCAATCGCAAGAATTTAGTTTCACAAATATTCCACGTAGATATCACATACCAAATATTTGTACACCAAACAAGGTGATTTTACAAAGGTCAAAGTTAGCCATACATACCTGGAGCTGAATTCCTTTTTAATTTCTACTTCCAATTCACCAAATAATCTAGCAACGTCGATATAGTGCACAAATGAATAAACATAACTTAGAATTCAAGGTTCAAAATCACTACCCGAACATATTTAGGTTATTAACCCCTTCTTTGCACAAGTCTTTGCTCCCACCCAATTACTCCTACTAGATTTTAGGTTTTAATAGACATGCATGCACAATTTCAACCATAACTTTCAAGAATTTATGCATGAGACTCCCCCCTTTAGTTTAAACCTGAAAATCAAGGAAAAAGGTTAGGGATTTTACCTGTAAGGATGGGGATGAGGACAATTACTTTGAATTTTCCCGGCCCGGATAGTTTTGAAGAACCAAATTGATGGAAATCGCTTTCTCTCTCAAGAACCCTCTCTTCCTCTCTCTTATTTTTGTTCAGAAGAATGTTAAAAATGAGGGGTTGGGGTGTTTTATTACAAAGGGGTCGGGTTTTAAAATTTAGAAAAATGAAAGCCCGAGCAAGATCTGCGGTCGCATTCTGCGATCGTAGAATCGAAATGCGGTCCGCAAATTGGACCGCAGAAGTGCCCCCAAAACTCTGAAGGGTATGTTTGGGTCTGCGGCAGGAATGCGGTCCGCATTCCTGTTATGCGGTCACATTTTGCACCGCAGAACTGACCTTCACAAATCCTTGAGGAATTTATGCGACGATTATTGCGGTCCGCATATTGGTTATGCGATCGCATAATGGACCGCATCTTCAACATCAATTTTGACAATTCTTCTGTTTCACTCTGCGGCAGAAATACGGTCCGCATAACTGATCTGCGACCGCGTTCTGGACCGCATAATGGCCATTCTCTGGAAAATTTTGACTCTTGGTTTTTAAGTGCAAAATCAGTAAAATATTACATATTCTCAACACATATACGGAAATATTGACTCGACGAAGTGTTATGCCTTGAGTACAAATTTCACGGGGCCTTACATCCTCCCCCACTTAAAATCATTCGTCCTCGAATGAGGATTTTGAAAATCAGTTGGTTTTGAAAAAAAAGAAAAACATGATATGCAAGCTCCCAAATTTTTCACTAACTCCCCTATTTTTTAGAAAATTTCGCCAGAGTTTCTTTTGTAATTTGGACATATCTACCTGTCAGAGAGCCCCCAAAACGTATTTCCCAGCACCATTACACAACTTCCATTATCCCTACAACTGGTATACAATTCATTTCCTTAACACTTGCACATATTCAATCACTTGACACATTTTTGCACATAGTTTGGTCACTTCAATGAGTCCCACACAGTTCAACTAATACACTATACGCATTTTAATTAATCATTCACTTATCACAAGAGTTCTTACAAAACTTCCATTTACCAAAAAGGGTTTGCACATGACTCAAATAATCATAACACATACAATTCTTACACAACTTGAGGAGTTACAATAGTAAAGCATTTAGGGGAGATATGGGGTGTATTTGCACCAAATGGAACACAACATTAGTTTACTTAGAGATAAGAGTTCGCACGATCACTACTAGACTTGTTCAAACAGATGGGGATATTTTTCTTTCATTTCCTCTTCCGCCTCCGATGTGGCTTCCTCAACTCGATAAAGCACCACAATATTTATATATCAATGACAAGAATCTCAGCATTACAAACACTACTTTAACACGATGATACCTGGGCATGGACTGCACATTTTGAAATCATACCACCTAGAAGGTACCTTTCAAATCAAAACCAACTGCTATGCAATCAAGAGAAAATATTTTATTTCCACAACACTCTGGGCCTTCAATGGCCTCTTATATCTACAGACTTCGCCAGAACACATTCATCGGAGCAATTTCGACCCCTAAACTTACTTAACAAGGATAACAAGTAGATATTTCGCATAAGCTAACTATCCGCTAACTTCACCTTCAATAATTTCCACCGGAATGATACACAATTGATATCCACCTACTTTCTTAGATATAGACATGTGAATCCACAAAAAATATGGCGAACAACTATGGGGACACTTCATACTTCTAGTGCGGCCTAATGTGGAATACACTTATGCAACCTTTATTATCAACTCAAATAACATCTTTAGGGGAAAATATTGAGAATAGCCTGCTCACCCTCCAAACTCAAAATCTCTAGGCGAACACTCACACTAAACCCTTGATGACCTTCAACAATTACTCTAAGATGTGCTATCATACACTGACCATAAAATTACCTATCAAATATACATGTGATCACACTGTGAAGCTTCATCTTTGACTCGTCTGAACTTACAATACCCGATGGTTTTAATACAATGAGGAACAACAGAGTTCAAGATCAGGCTGGAGTTATTTAGGAATCCATTAATGTGCTGAGTAGAGTACTTTCTGAGGTTATATGCTAAGGGACACGAAAGTTACAACTAACAATGATGACATGGTTAATCACTGTGACGACGTCAATTATTACACAAATGAGGCATAGGGGTAAGTAGTACATTGGCAATAGGAATCATTAAGGAGGAATATTCAAGTACATGACCCAGTCGTTTCCTAGAGTGAAGGGAAAATCAATTCATTCTCTGGTACCTTGAATGCGACATGGGATTCAAAATACATGAAGTGGAATCACACTCCTGACGTTAGCTGACACAAGGAATATATGCCGTAAGCCCATGAGAATGATAAGAAGTTGAACAATTATGAGATTATCACATTTCAGACAGCTTAACCCTTCCTGATAGTTGATCATATATGAGAGAACTAAAGATACGGACACTTGTCTTTCAAATCAATATGCTCATGATATGTGCAAAAATTTTGAAGGCATCTAATCTCACATCTTTCATGAGTAAAACTACATAGCTCGAACATCTAAATGTTGGGATGAAATCATGTATTGGTTAGAGGCGTTCTTAATGGTTAACATGATGCTCCAGGGAGAAAGACAAATGACGCTCCTATCCACCCAAAGAGGTGGAATACCAAGGGTAGCAAAACTCCCCTCACATGAAAATGATATAGTCAATTATTCTAGAAGTCGAGTGAGAAGGAGGCCACGTAACCCATTCAATCCGACCCATTTAAGACTTTTGAAAAGGACATACACTTTGGTTTGAAATCATGGCAATTAATTCTTGAGCCTTAAGGAAAAATCATTACTTTTTGAAAGCCAATAGATATGCCCTCGTGGTCCTAGAAAATCATTAACAATGGTGAGAAAGTACTCAAAACCGTTACGAGTTGGTATAAAACAAGACCTCAAAGTGCTCACATGGATAAGTTCGAAAGAATGAGGCGTCTTAATGCATTTATCAAGGGGAAGTAACCTGGGTTATCTAGTCACATGAATAAGCAGAGCAGGTCAATGGTTGTTAGAAGAACATCTACAAGGAATACCAGCAATATTTATTTATTCAAACTAAAGGAATATGTCCCCTTCCTTAATGCTACGAGACTTCCCCTTTGATGCCATGAAACGTAAATGAATTTTCTACAATGAGAGTTATCAGATGAAATAGATAGTAGTGTAGAAAAACTAATGAGCACCATTTGGAACCAACAAACTTAAACTAAGTCGAAGATATTAGAAGTCCATAGTAAAGGGGGATTTCCCCACTTTCAGTGTCCTTATAGAAAAGGGTACTTGTAGAGTATAAAAATGAGGTGAATTTAATTGGATCGTATAGTTGGATGACTAGTCAAGACATTGAGATAATATCGCTTTGAAGATTACGGGTAAACAACACACCATGCAAAACGAATGAAAAGAAAGTGAAAGAGCCTTATGGAAGTAACCTTTACATTGTATTCACTAGGAAGGGTGGTAATATAAAGCGATTACGAGAAGCTACATTTTTTAAAGAAGATCTCTGTATGAAGTCACGTGATGTATAGCTCTAGAATTCAAAATAATCCAATTATGTTTAGCAACTCTACTTCATAATGAAGTACTACAACACACTTCTGCACAACCGGCTCTTGCAAACCACATTGGGAGATGCTATAAGACTTGACTGAGAGAAAGGCTTTGACATATGAATGTGTTACTAGGTGTATTTCTCCTTGGTCAACCCAAAACTTAAAGGCGAGAGTTAGACTGATAAGCAGATCGTTGGACCAGCACAAGTGTAGATAATCCATTATCCGAAAGAGATCATTCAATTTCAGTAATTGTGACATGCTATCAACCCTTGATGAACTTGAAGTGATATGGGAACCCAATGAGATAGTATAGAATAATAATGGAGGGTTTGCAGATGTTCATAATGAGTTCTTCATGGATTTCAACTTGAGAACTACCCAGATGCTAATGAAATACAGAAGAATATGAGAAACAGGCGTTGTGCTATAATAACCCCCAAAGGTGTGCTTGGTCTTGACGTAGAGCCTAGTAGGGGTCCTCACGAGAAAGGAAGTGTTACCATGACTCATGGAAGGATATGTTCTCTCATGGTTATCGAACAAGTGTGGGAAAACTGGCACAATGGATTCACTAACTAAAGAACACAATGAACACATGTTATGGAGGTGTAAAGAGAAAATAAACATTTGTTATGAGCTGGACATGCTTCTGCTATATTAACTCCCAACTGCAATATACGACCATGCCACGAGCAACCACAATACTAGAACAAAGTGAGCTACTTACTGCGGGGTGTCCCAAGTGGACACGAAAGTTGTGGCAACACAACATTTTCCTATGACGGGGATGTGAGGATCCAAATTTTCAGAGAGACTTTATGCACATGGTGACCATTTCGATTGACATGCACTCATGTGATAGGTGTTAAGGTATGCTTTTATGTTACTAGGCAGTGAGAAGATTTCATGATGATATTCGCAAGAGAGTAGATTGACTGTTCAAACCATATAAGCCATATACACAACTGAGTAAAAGAGTGACTCGATAAGGATTGCAACTCTGGGATGCTTGGCATGGAACTTGACACCACATTGGTAAATTTTATGACGGTGCATGTATAGGCACGAGCGAGTAGATTTTGTCCATTTAAATAAAAAGATTGTGTACGAAATTCATCGGATATAGTCCCTTGGTGAGAATTTAGGAAAAGCAAGTGGGAAGTATCAACCCTAGAGTTATAACTCAATTCAAGGGCATACTTATAAAACTTAATTCCACAAGAATGTAAATAAGAGAATTCATAATAGAGTAGATTCACGAATAGTGCGTCTCGTTCAAAAGAGTCGATACACGCAATGTTTTGTTATTCAACACCTTGTTAAGACCATGTTTATGAGAATTCTTCAATATGGATGTACATATACAATGAGTAGAAATTTTCATTTGACTCCCTTAATGACTTTAGGTTGGTAGGGCAATAGCTTAATCGATACTCCTCGACTCCACATCCCTAACATACGTAGGTAACATACTGATATACTACATGATTTGGTGGTGCAGAGACATCAATAGGGACAAGGACACTCCCCTCTTAGCGATATGTCTTACCAATCCATCCACAACTCAATACATTCTCCTAACAAGTCCTTGGCCAATCCACTCGGACTCAATGGTGGGATCAGTCCCTCCTTACATGCTTCAAATTCGCGGATTATGGTATCAAGTTCACCAATCTTGAGAATAAGACTTAGAGAGGAAATCAGCTCCCTAACTTGAGCTTTATCGCACGATTGGAGTATCAAAGAAGGGTGAAATTCCTAAATGTCCGAATAGCCTCCAACTTATAAATGTGGTCGACAACACACCGATAAGAAGGACTCTAGTAGACACGGCTCCGAGACATCCTAGGACACTTTAAAACCTTAGGCTCTGATACCAAGTTTGTCACGCCCCAAACCGAGGGACATGACCGGCGCCCGACCGGGTAGCCCCAGTCAAGCGGACCTGGGTGCCTTTCCTATCCCACGTGTTACACCGTATTTTCATTGCTCATTAACCAAGGAATTAGCNTAACCATAACTTTCAAGAATTAATGCATGTGAGACTACCCCCCCCCCCCTTTAGTTTAAACCCGAAAATCAAGGAAAAAGGTTAGGGATTTTACTATGGGGATGAGGACAATTACTTTGAATTTTCCCGGCCCGGATAGTTTTGAAGAACCAAATTGATGGAAATCACTTTCTCTCTCAAGAACCCTCTCTTCCTCTCTCTTATTTTTGTTCAGAAGAATGTTAAAAATGAGGGGTTGGGGTGTTTTATTACAAAGGGGTCGGGTTTTAAAATTTAGAAAAATAAAAGCCCGAGCAAGATCTGCGGTCGCATTCTGCGATCGCAGAATCGAAATGCGGTCCGCAAATTGGACCGAAGAAGTGCCCCCAAAACTCTGAAGGGTCTGTTTGGGTCTGCGACAGGAATGCGGTCCGCATTACTGTTATGCGGTCGTATTTTGCATCGCAGACTGACATCCACAAATCCTTGAGGAATTTATGCGACGATTATGCGGTCCGCATATTGGTTATGCGATCGCATAATGGACCGCATCTTCAACATCAATTTTGACAATTCTTCCGTTTCACTCTACGGCAGAAGTGCGGTCCGTATAACTGATCTGCGACCGCATTCTGGACCGCATAATGGCCATTCTCTGGAAAATTTTGACTCTTGGTTTTTAAGTGCAAAATCAGTAAAATATTACATATTCTCAACACATATACGGAAATTTTGACTAGACGAAGTGTTATGCCTTGAGTACAAATTTCACGGGGCCTTACAAGCAGGCCATCCCAGAGATGTACTCCAGGGTGGTGGGGCCCAGCCCCGATGTTTTGCTCTTCCAGCCAGGCCTGAGGCTGAGGCTTCCGATGTAGTTATCACAGGTACGGATTTGGTTTGTAGTAGGGATGCTTCAGTGCTATTTGATCCAGGGTCTACATACTCTTATATGTCATCTTATTTTGCACTGTATCTGGTCATGCCCAGTGATTCTTTGAGTGCTCCTATTTATGTGTCCACCCCGATGGGTGATTCTATTTTGGTAGATCGTGTTTATCGTTCTTGCATTGTTGTGATCGGGGGTCTTGAGACCCGAGTAGACTTGTTACTGCTGGACATGGTTTATTTTGATGTCATACTGGGGATGGACTGGCTATCACCTTACCATGCTATCTTGGATTGTCATGCCAAGACTGTGACCTTAGCCTTACCGGGTCTACCTCGTCTTGAGTGAAGAGGGACTCCTGGTCATTCTACCCGTAGTGTTATCTCATATATGAAGGCTTGGCGTATGGTCGAGAAGGGGTGTTTGGCTTATTTGGCATTTGTTCGTGATTCTAGTGTTGAGGTCCCTTCTATTGATTTTGTGCATGTAGTTCGTGAGTTTCCTGAGGTATTTCCTTCAGACCTGCCGGGTATGCCACCCGACAGGGATATTGACTTTTGTATTGATTTGGCTCCGGGCACTCAGCCCATTTCTATTCCAGCGTATCGTATGGCCCCGCCCGAGTTGAAGGAGTTGAAGGAGCAGTTGCAAGACTTGCTTGATAAGGGCTTCATTAGGCCCAGTGTCTCGCCGTGGGGTGTGCCGGTGTTGTTTGTCAAGAAGAAGGACGGGTCGATGAGAATGTGTATAGATTACCGGCAATTGAACAAGGTCACAATCAAGAACAAGTACCCATTGCTGAGGATTGATGATTTGTTCGACCAGCTTCAGGGTACCCAAGTGTTTTCTAAGATCGACTTGAGATCGGGCTACCATCATTTAAGGATTAGGGCATCCGATGTCCCTAAGACAGCTTTCCGCACATGGTACGGGCATTATGAGTTCTTGGTGATGTCATTCGGATTGACAAATGCCCCAGCAGCTTTCATGGATTTGATGAACCGAGTGTTCAGGCCTTACTTGGATTCGTTCGTGATAGTCTTCATTGATGATATTTTGATTTATTCCCGCAGCCAGGAGGAGCATGAGCAGCATCTGAGGGTGGTTCTTGAGACTCTGAGAGATAGTCAGTTGTATGCTAAGTTTTCGAAGTGTGAGTTCTGGTTGAGGTCAGTTGCTTTCTTGGGTCATGTGGTTTCAGCAGAGGGTATTTAGGTATATCCAAAGAAGATAGAGGCAGTCAAGAACTGGCCTCGACCCACATCAGCTACAGAGATCCAGAGTTTCTTGGGTTTGGCAGGCTATTTCCGTCGGTTTGTGGAGGGGTTTTCATCTATTGCAGCCCCGATGACCAGGTTGACCCAGAAGGGTGCCTAGTTTAGGTGGTCGGACGAGTGCGAGGCGAGCTTCCAGAAGCTCAAGACAGCTTTGACTACGGTGCCAGTGTTGGTTTTGCCCACAGGTTCAGGGCCATATACAATTTATTGTGATACATCTCATGTTGGGCTTGGTGCGGTGTTGATGCATGATGGCAAGGTCATTGCTTATGCTTCCCGTCAGTTGAAGATTCATGAGAAGAACTATCCAGTCCATGATTTGGAGTTAGCAGCTATTGTTCACGCGCTGAAGATTTGGAGGCATTATCTGTATGGCGTGGCATGTGAGGTGTTCATGGATCACAAGAGTTTGCAATACTTGTTCAAGCAGAAGGAGTTAAATTTGAGGCAGAGAAGGTGGTTGGAGCTGTTAAAGGACTATGATATCACCATCTTATATCATCCGGGAAAGGCCAATGTGGTGGCCGATGCTTTGAGTAGGAAGTCCGCCAGTATGGGCAGTCTTGCGTATATTCCGGTCGGTGAGAGACTGCTTGCTTTGGATGTTCAGGCCTTGGCCAATCAGTTCGTGAGGTTGGATGTTTCTGAGCCCAGCCGTGTATTAGCTTGCACAGTTGCTCGTTCTTCTTTATTGGAGCGTATCCAAGATCGGCAGTATGATGATCCTCATTTGTGTGTCCTTAGAGACACGGTGCAGCACGGAGGTGCCAAGCAGGTTACATTAGGAGATGATGGAGTTTTGAGGCTGCATGGTCGAGTTTGTATGCCTAATGTGGATGGGCTCCGGGAGTTGATTTTAGAGGAGGCCCATAGTTCCCGGTACTCTATTCATACGGGCGCCGCCAAGATGTATCAGGATTTGCGGCAGCATTATTTGTGGAGGAGAATGAAGAAGGACATTGTTGCATATGTGGCTCGGTATTTGAATTGTCAGCAGGTTAAGTACGAGCATCAGAGATCTGGTGGTCTGTTCCAGAAGATTGAGATTCCTGAGTGGAAGTGGGAGCGTATCACTATGGACTTCGTTGTTGGACTCCACGGACTTAGAGGAAGTTCAATGCGGTGTGGGTTATTGTTGATAGGCTGACCAAGTCAGCATATTTCATTCCTGTGGCAGCCTCCTATTCTTCTGAGAGGTTAGCTGAGATCTATATCTGGGAGATTGTTCGTCTTCATGGTGTGCCCGTGTCTATCATTTCGGACCGAGGTACGCAGTTTACCTCATATTTCTGGAGAGCAGTTCAGCGTAAATTGGGCACACGGGTCGAGTTGAGCACAGCGTTTCATCCTCAGTCGGACGGGCAGTCCGAGCGCACTATTCAAATTTTGGAGGATATGCTTCGGGCTTGTGTTATTGACATTGGAGGCTCGTGGGATCAGTTTTTGCCTTTAGCGGAGTTTGCCTGCAACAACAGCTACCAGTCGAGCATCCAGATGGCTCCTTATGAGGCTTTGTATGGTAGGCGGTGTCGGTTGCCGGTTGGATGGTTTGAGCTGGGAGAGGCTCGGTTGTTGGGTACGGATCTAGTGCGGATGCCTTGGACAAGGTCAGGATCATTCAGGATAGGCTTCGTTCAGCTCAGTCCAGGCAAAAGAGTTGTGCCGACCGTAAGGTTCGTGATTTGGCATTCATGGTCGGTGAGCGGGTGTTGCTTCGGGTGTCGCCTATGAAGGGCGTGATGAGATTTGGGAAGAGGGGCTTAGCCCTAGGTTCATTGGCCCATTTGAGATTCTTGATCGAGTGGGAGAGGTGGCTTATAGGCTTGCATTGCCGCCGAGTTTATCAGCCGTACATCCAGTGTTTCATGTGTCCATGCTTCGGAAGTATCACGGTGATCCATCCCACGTGTTAGATTTCAGCACTGTCCAGTTGGACAAGGATCTATTCTATGAGGGGGAGCCGGTAGCTATTCTAGACTGGCAGGTTCGTCAGTTGAGATCGAAGAGTTTCCCCTCTGTTCGTGTCCAGTGGAGAGGTCAGCCTGCTGAGGCATCGACCTGGGAGTCCGAGTCTGATATGCGGAGCCGTTATCCCCATCTTTTCTTCGACTCAGGTACTGCTTTCTCATGTCCGTTCGAGGACGAACGCTTGTTTTAAAGGTGGAGGATGTGATGACCCAAAACACTTGTTATAGAAATAAATTCAGTGTTCTGAGGCCTTAAAACCTCCTTTTTGTCTCACCTCGATTTGCGTGCGCAGTCCGGGCGCGTATCCGAAAAGCTATTATGTGAAAATCTGTGAAAAAAATAATAATTTTTGCTTTTAAAATGAATTTAGGTTGACTTTGGTCAACATTTTGGGTAAACGGACTCGGACCCGTTATTTGACGGTCCCGGAGGGTCCGTAGGAAAATATGGGACTTGGGCGTATGCCCGGAATCGAATTCCGAGGTCCCAAGCCCGAGAAATGAATTTTTAAAGAAAATTGTTTTCTGGAAAATATATGAGTTTTTGGAAATTAAATGTGTTTGAAATTTGATGGTATCGGGCCCGTATTTTGGTTCCGAAGCCCGGTATAGGTCTTATATGTGATTTAAGTTGAGTCTGTGAAATTTGGTAAGAAACGGACTTGAAATGACGTGAATCGGACCTTATTTGAGAAAATTGGAAAAATTGATGTTCTTAAGTAATTTCATGATTTTGATGCTAAATTCATAGTTGTTGATGTTATTTTGGTGATTTGAATGCACGAACAAGTCCGTATGATGTTTTTGGGTTAGTGTGCATGTTTGGTTTGGATCCCCGAGGGCTCGGGTGAGTTTTAGATAGGCCAAGGAGTGAAATCTGGACTTAGGAAAAATGTTGCAGGTTGCAGGTCTGGTGCTGGCCTCTGATCTCGCAATTGCAAGATCAGGGATCGCAAATGCAATGTCTGAGATCATGGGAATTGTGAGGGGCCCTTCGCAATTGCGAAGTTGGCCCTGGCCAGCCTTGCTCGCAATTGCGAGCACTCTTCGCAATTGCGAAGTGCTCAGAATATTCAAGGAGTCGCAAATGCGACAATATCTTCGCAAATGCGAAAGGAGCAAGAACCTTCAGGGTTCGCAATTGCGAACCCATTGTCGCAAATGCAAAGTTTAGTGATTTTTCCCAGGGTCGCAATTGCGACATACTTTTGCAATTGCAAACATAGCAGGTCCTGAAGGGTTCGCAATTGCGAACCCTCGTTGCAATTGCGACATCAGAGACCAGTTAATTGGGACTTAGACGCATTTTCAGCCATTTTTCATATCTTCTCAAAACATAAACTCCCTTGGGCAATTTTCCAAAGAAAATTTCTTCTCCAAATCGATTGTAAGTCGTTCCTAACTCGTTTTCTTCAATCTTTAACATCTTTTCACAAGATTTCAACTCAAAATCAAAGGTTTTCATGGGGGAAATTGGGTGTTTTGGGTAAAACGTAGGTTTTTCAAATTTTGGGGATTTGGACCTCGATTTGAGGTCCGATTTCAAAACAAATATTTGAGTTCGTGGGTGAATGTGTAATCGGGTTTTGGTTCGAACCTCGGGTTTCGACCATGTGGGCCCGGGGTCGATTTTTGACTTTTTGGGAAAAACTTTAGAAAACTTATTTCCATGCATTAGAATTCATTCATTTAGCATTTATTGATATAATTAAGTAACTTGTGGCTAGATACGAGCGAATTGGTGGTGGAGCCAAGAGGTAAAGTGATAGTTGAGGCTTGAATTGTGTTCGAGGCATCGAGGTAAGTGTTTGGTCTAACCTTAGCTTGAGGGATTAGGAGTCGAGTCCTATTTTCTATGTGTTATTTGATGAGTATGGCATATAGGCATGGTGACGAGTATCTATACGTTGGTGTCAAGCATGCCCGTGAGTCTTAAATTGAAATCGTTGTGTTCTTAATAAGTACTATAAATGCCTAAGTTGTTGGTTCTCTGTGTTGGGCAAGAATTATTATTATGCTCGTGGAAATTGCTTATGGTTGAGTATTGGTTCTAGTTGAGGTATCTTTTGTGAAGATAAATGTTGGGACGAGTTTGGTTATAGCTGATTCCTTGCCGGGACTTATTTACTTCTCACTGTCGATTCCCTTGCCGGGATATTGTTGTTTCCTTATTGCTCCATTGTCGGGATTCTTTGTGATTGGTGTTGGATCGTATGTTGGGATCGGGTTTCATGGCGCAAAAATATTATATGGATCAGGTTGCACGCCGCAACAATATTATATGGATCGGGTTGCACGCCGCAACAATATTATATGGATCGGGTTGCACGCCGCAATAATATTATATGGATCGGGTTGCACGCCGCAACAATATTATATGCATCGGGTTGCACGCCGCAACAGTCAAATGCGATGTGGATCGGGTTGCACGCCGCTACAGTGTTTTATGATTTGGATCGGTTTGCGCGCCGCAACAATAAAGGATAAAAGTGGACATTGAATTGTTACTGTTTCCTTATTCCTTTTGCTGCAAATTTTAAATTGTTCTTTATGCTTTTCTCCAGAGTTACTGCTAGTAAATGATACCCCCACAGCATGTCCCCTTCCCGTCTTAAACTGCTAGTTTTCCTTTATTGTTACTTGCTATATATATGATTTAAATGCACAGGTTTATTTGGTAGTCTGGTCCTAGCCTCGTCACTACTTTGCCGAGGTTAGGCTAGGCACTTACCAGCACATGGGGTCGGTTGTGCTGTTACTACAATCTGCACTCTTTTGTGCAGATCTCGGTGCTTTGGCTTACGGACCGCAGTGAGATTGCTGGTTCTTGTTCATCAGGTGACCCGATAGTCCTGCAGGCGTCCGCAGGCCTTGGCGTCTCCTTCTATCTTTATTCTTGTTTCTTTCATGTATTTCCAGAGACAGTGTTGTATTATTTCTTTCAGACCTTTATTTGTAGTACTCCTAGACAGTTTGTGAAGTTGTGACACCAGTCTTGGGTAGATTTGTTATGGATTGGTATTAGCAGTATTATTAAAACTTTGCAATTTAGTCTTCCGCCTTTTTAAATTTCTGTTGTTATATAATTGTTGGTTCTTAATTGTCACCGGATAAAAAAAATGAAACAAGGTAAATAGTTCAATTGGTTGGCTTGCCTAGCTTGCACTAGTAGGCGCCATCACGACTCCCGAAGGTGGGAAATCCGGGTCATGACAGTCCAGGGCATAGACAAAGGATTAAGTTGTTAGAAGATTGTATCATGGATATTTCATAACGCCCATGAAAGGCTAAAGTAATAACTAATACCGTGAGCCACAGATTGGAAGATAGCTTAAGCTTACATAAAGGCTGATCAGAAGGAAGAGGAAACTAAAGAATTACAACACCGAAGTAAATCAGGAGTCTGTTTATTGGACTTAGAAAATTATAGAAATTGAGCTTGAGAACATGGCAGAATCACTCTTAATATCAGAGGTACAAGAGAGAAAGTACAACAACCATACTCTATAACAGCTCTACGATAAAGCCAGTTAGAAAAGTACCAGCCTCATAAAAAGTCAGTACGAAGCTCCCATCGGATTGTGTATGCACCAGAGGTGCAAGTATTATAATAAAGCTTCAAATTATGGACGTGAATTATACCTATGTGGAAGGGAGATCATGAATTAAATAGAAGATACGATGCAAGATTTTAAGGTAGTAAGGTAAAGATGAACAACGTACGAAATAATCAAATGTAGAGGTTGTGAATAGTCCATACTTCGAATAAAAGGCTAGAAGCGTGGGGATTCAGTATCCAGGAATAATAGCGGCATCGTCACTAGCACATCTTCCAGCCTATGGTTTTTAGGTACCGAGAGATCTAGCCAAGAGAGTAAAGAAGAGTTAGAGATGATGTGATGTCTCACTTGATGTTGCGGTAACATAAGGAAACCTATGATGCAACCAAGTTGAAAGGTTGCGAGTACTATAAATGGATATGTATACGTCGCAAGCTAAAGTATAGTAAAGCGACAAGGTTTTAGGAAAACAGGAGTAAGGATAAGAAAGGGCGAGTGAGAAGGTGATGAGAATAGATAAGTCCTCAGGATTAAGCCCATGAGAACAAGAGAGTTGATGGTTTCTCTATGTTGTAGAAAGCTCAGTATAGCTGAATGAACTCAAAGGAGTCTAAGACTAGTAGCATTTAGAAGAGATAGAATGCTGCCCTGGTAATAGAATGAGGGTGTGATTGTGATAGATAAAGGATGACGTTTGGGCCTTCGATTGAGTAAGGATTTGAAGAAGAAAAAAATAAAGGGATTTCAAGAATTGTATAAGATTAAAATACCCGCGTAAGTGAATCACATTGGGATGCTATGAAATACGGTTATGAAGTATAGTATAGCCCCTAGGTGGATCAGTCTAATTACTCCAGATGTCCTCGATGAGGCGTGGGCCCTAACGGCAGTGTTACATAAGAGGTCAAGTTATCAGTAGTAGATTATGGATCAACATTAAGGTGAATCGACAACAGATTGATAAAGTTCCAACATATGAGAGAAAATAAGGATTCTATCCTTTAGATGAACAATAATAAGGAAGCATTGAAGGACTTGGATTTATACATCTATGATAAGAAGCGAGAGAGTAACCTGGAATTGGGTAGCGGACCTCAATAATAATAAAAACAAGGTAAGAGTTTTGATATAGTATGACTTACCTAGATGTTGTAAAGTCATACGAATGAATAACCAGGTCTATGAAATAAGTCATAACAATATTCGTAAGATCGACAAAGCACCGAGCGAAGAACTTTAGTGAACCTATAGATGACCAGAGGGACATCTTTTCAAGCTTGGTATATGCTTACAAAGTGAGGCCTAGAGATGGTCTAAAAGCTGGAAGAAAAAGGAGAGAAAAGTCGCATAGGTGCACTTACAAGGTCAGAGTCATACAAGATGCATGATAGAAGGTAGCAACATTTACGAGATTGGAAGGATTCCGACCACAAGTCGTGGTTTGAGAAGAGGCCTAAAGGGGGGAATGCCCTAGCTTTTGGAATTATTCACACAACAGTTGCCTAGATGGCAAGGAGAATACTAAAGTATTCGAAAAAGACATAAGTCATGGAAATGATAAGTGCATTAGTCAACATTCGAGGACGAATGTTCCAAAGGGTGGAACGGTGTTACACCCCATGTTTTTGTACGTGGAAGTACGCCATAAGTAAATTGATATAAGCTCGGAAATGAGATGTTACATTCCGCATTTTCTTACGTTAAAGTTTTGTCGTAAGCTAATTGACGAAAGTTCGGGAATGAGATTATTTTGAGATTATAAGCATTATAGTATTTCAAACAAGTGATGAGTAAATTTGTGAAGGTGAGAGGGTAAGAAAATCAAAGAAAATGAATTTTCGTCAAAGTTTGACACGTTGGAATAAAATACGACCCGAGCTAAAATACCCGGTATTTATGGACTAGTGCCATACAATGTACCACATGACCATGATTGTAAGGTGTATAAGTTGTGTTAAAATTGAGTAGTATTTTAAGTAATTTGAGATAATTCTTAATTATGTGGATAATCGGGCAATTATTGATTTTACTGGGAGATTAAAAATTAATTAAGGAATTAGTGATTAATAAATTATGATTTGGATAAGCTTAATAAATATCAACGTGGCAGCCAAGGACCTAGATGAACATGACTCTTAGATTCATTTGATAAGTTTCACATTTAGAGGATTAGTCATCCTAAAGTGGGGCCCACATAAGCCAATGATTTAAAGAAGGTTTCTTACCTTATTAAGGTTGGATGCTAAGTGTTTAAGTAACGGATGAATCACTTTGCCTAAGAGCCATTTCTTAGTTCATCTTTTTGTGAGGAATTAACCTTCTATGTGAATAGATTTTGTAAAAGTACATTATGTTGTGTGTACAAACACGGAAAGGAAAAAGAAGCACGAATCTGGATTGGTCGAGATGCAATTCTGAGAGTACACGGTACAATCTTTCTCAAGGATATCATATGGATTTTCCCCTAATTCGATCCATTTTTACATGTTTTGTCGCAATCAACGTGTGTTGGAGGGATTGTCAAGAGAATCGTTCAGGTATGTTAAGGCTATCCTTTCTTTTCTTTTGGCATGATCCTTACGATGCAAACGAAACGAAAAAATGCACAACTTCCATAAATGACTCTATTCATAGAAATAATAGAGGTGCCTATGTTCTTGAATTCCCATGTGTCCTATTATTTTATAATGTGTTTATGGGTCTCAGAAAAATATGTAAGTTCAGGATATTAATCAAAGGCATAATGATCTTATGACATTCCGAAAGATTTTATTGACGTACTTCTCATGCATTGCATTCATTTACATTGACCCATGACTACATGGCGTTATATACGCGTATATATATATATATATATATATATATATATATATATATATATATATATATATATATATATATATATGTATTTATGTATGTATAATATTATAATATCATGCATTTGCGTATAAATGTCATACCATGCATGGGTATATGCGTTCATAACATCATCAAGCCTCTGAGGGCATCCCATCATATTATCTCGGCCACTCTGGGCAAATCATCAATGTATACCAGCTGATCAGGTGGTGGTCCATATATAACGCCGTAAACTTTTCCCATATCCCATATATATATATATATATATATATATATATATATATATATATATATATATATATATAT
>NW_017674512.1:64673-87453 GCF_001879085.1 Nicotiana attenuata
TATATATATATATATATATATGATGAGATGCCCTCAGAGGCTTGATGATGTTATGAACGCATATACCCATGCATGGTATGACATTTATATGCAAATGCATGATATTATAATATTAAATGATTCATAGAGATATTCAGATATTCATGTCGTCTTTTACTCCATGTTTCTCTCATGTCTATTATTTACTGATTTTCATTCCTTACATACTCGGTACATTATTTGTACCGACTTCCCTTTTGCCTGGGGATGCTGCGTTTTATGCCCGTATGTCCCGATAGACAGGTTGAGAGTCCTCTAAGTAGGCTATCAACTCAGCAGAAGATGTTGGTGCGCTCCATTTGCTCTGGAGTTGCTTATTTGGTATGTATGATTTAGACATGTATTGATTGGTATGTCGGGGCCCGGTCCCAACCTTATGATGTTATGTACTCTTAGAGGCTTGTAGACATATGTCATGTATATGAAAGATTGTATGGCCTTGTCGGCCTATGTTCAGTGTATGAATGATTATTTTGGCCTTATAGGCCCGTATGTCACATGTATAAGTTAGTATATCAGGTTGGGTTGTTTTATGTCGAGTGTTCCCTTATGTTTTATTCTGGCCCATTTACTCATGTTGATGTAATAAGAAAGATACGTTACGTTGGTACTCGGGTGATTAAGGCGCCAGGTGCCCGTCGCGGCCCATCGGTTTGGGTCGTGATATTCTACCACGATTCGAGGAGTATATTTCCTACTAGCATGAGGAGCATGTGATGTATAGTGATTTTCTCCGGATGAAATCAAATGGAAAGTCCTTGGCTAATTGAGTATGTAGCTGCTTGTGACTCGGAGTGGATTACGAAGTTCTCGTATTTTTCATACGATGGCATGGTATATGCGGTATGTTGTGTAGGATTGAGATTTTCATGTGTAAGGTCACGGTTCAGTTTTGAAGGGAAGGACATGAATTCTTAGGCCGCATGGACGATCTCAAATGACTAGATAAATGATATTACTATTAGATATGGCCCTATGAGAGTGTATGTTTCAAAAGGGGCATTGTGTTTTGATTTATGGATACTTCATTGGTAGTGCGGCACTCTCCTGGTTGATCGACTGCTGATGCTCAAATTTTGCCTTGTGGAACAGAAGAATTATAGAAGTATTCCTCGTGGGATGATCGTGTATTAGAGATGTGTTAGATATTCGGGCGGTGGAGTTGGGATCAGATCTGGTGATTCGTGTGTGCTATGGATTTGGAGACTAGGAGTTCTCATGAGTAGATTGTTTCGTGGTTGTGGACCGTGAAAATGTGGCCAAATCTAGTCAGAGGATGGTATGTGTTATGGTTGGGTTATTGTGGATCTTCAGAGGGTTATTTATCTATTTGTGGATGACCAGAGTTGATTTGGGGGTCCATTGGTAGTCCCAATTAGGATGTGTATCCTACACCGCGTTGGATTGGTTGGCTCCATACTGCTATTGTTGAGGGATGTGCCATTCGATTGTTGTTGAGCTTATTTGTCTTCTGAAATGATTTGTGAGTTGCTCTTCTATGCTACGGGGAGTTGTGATTCGTTGGTTATATGTACACATGGTGCGGTTCTATTAGGGCTTTATAGCGGAATTTGAGCGAGATGGGTGTATTGCATGATTGATTGCGCATTGATTATGTTCTTTCGGGCTTGTGTGGCATTGCGCCATTTGCTTCTCTGTGGTTACAGTAATGCACTTTAGGAACTTGATGCCGAATCGCGCATGGTTATTGATTTTGAGCAAGGTGGCTTGAGGTATATGCCATGGACCAGTGTTTGGATGAGGTCATGCATTGCGGCGGGCTTATGTTGAGGTACGAACCTTTGTGTTAGATTCGTGTGATAGTCCTACGGTGTGTGATGGATTTTCAGCATTTTATTGGGGCAGTACTTGTTAAGATTGCGGGACACTTCTCTCGTCAGAGTCCTTTTCCATGATTGAGTAATGTTTCTTCTTGGTGCACGGGTTGTGCCTTTAGATTTGTATTGATGTGGCATACCACCAGCGTGGTCGTGTTGGATGAGATGAGGTCATTAGACCTATAATGGGTGCTATCAGAACTGATTGCAGCATGGTTGGAAGGACAATATCGAAAGTCGGCTTAGAAAGTGGCTATAGTTCTTGTCGAAGGAGGGGGAGCTCCATGACTTGTTGATCTGATGAATGGCTATGAGTTTCTGCGTGTTTTTTCATCATCATTAGTGTGCAAAGGTTTTAGAACGAGGCTTTGATATGAGGTTTATTACCGGTATTGAGTTGTTTTGAGCAGCTACTGTGATTAGAAATTTTTGCTATGAGTATTTGAGTTATGCGGTATATCATGTGACTACATCTTCGGTTATGGTAACGGCTTGATACAGCTTATTTAGACTTATACAGTGTGTAGATGCGAGATTCTGATCTTATGGAAACTTCCGGATGTTGGAAATTTGGTTCTAAGTTTTATGGGCTAGGTTGAATTATGAAATTTCAGTTATGTTGTGTTATCAGACCTTTATGGGATAGGGTGACGTAGGATCATCCCCGGGTATGTGCACGGTAAGGTTACACGTCGATTTGATGGCTTTTGGAACAACTCTTGGCACGTTCGAGGACGAACGTATGTTTAAGTGGGGGAGGATGTAACGACCCGACCGATCGTTTTGAGCATTTGCTCTTCGCTCGGTTGTTTGAGGGCATGAGTAGCTCCATATGATGTATTATGACTTATGCGAATCATCGGTTTTGGTTTTCAGGTTATTCGGAATTGATTTGGAAGAATGATTCTCAGCTAGAAGCTTTAAATTTGAAAGGTTTGACCAAGTTTGACTTTTTAGTATTTGACCTCGGATTGGATTTCTGATGGTTCTATTAGCTCCGTTGGGTGATTTTGGACTTAAGAGCGAGTCCGGATTGTGATTTGGAGGTCCGTAGTAGAATTTGGCTTGCATTGCCGAAAGTTAGAATTTTTAAAGTTTGACCGGGAGTGGACTTTTGATATCGGGGTCGGATTTTGATTCTGGAAGTTGGAACAGGTCCGTAATATCAAATGTGACTTGTGTGCAAAATTTGAGGTCAATCGGACGTGATTTGATAGATTTCAGCATCGGTTGTGGAAGTTTGAAGTTTCAAAGTTCATTGATTTCGAAATGAGGTGTGATTCACCGTTTTGATGTTTTTATGTGTGTTTTGAGGCCTCAAGTAGGTCCGTGTTATGTTATGGGACTTGTTGATATAGTTTGACGGGGTCTCGACGGGCTCGGGCATGTTTCGGATTGATTTCGGATCATTTTTCTTCATGTTGCTATTATTGGTTGCTGCTGATTCTGGTATGACCGCACCTGCGGCTGGTTTGCGTAGGTGCGATGGTCGTAGAAGCGTTAGTAGAGTCGCAGAAGCGAGAAGAGGCTGGGTGAGGAAGACCATAGAAGCGGATTTTTGTAGCGCACCTACGTGCGCGCAGATGTGAGATTGGAAGCGCAGGTGCGAAAATCTTCGCAGAAGCGGAATTTGACATCCGCAGGTGCAGGGGTTGCTAGGCAAGGCCATTTTCGCAGAAACAAAGTTCTTACCGCAGATGCGATGATTTCTCCGCAAATGTGGTATCGCTGGGCAGAATGTTATAAGTTCGACGGTTGGTCATTTTTATCACATATTGAGCTACGGACTTCGGAGTGAAGCGATGTTTGGAGCAAAGTTCATTCACAAAGATTGGGGTAAGTGTTCTCTACTCAATTTTGATTACATTTCATGAATCCATCTTCATTTTTAGCAATTGGTTGATGAATTTAAAGAGGAAAATTGGGGGTTTTGGCCTAAAGTTTCATAATATGAATTTTTGAGTTTTGAACACCGATTTGGAGTCAGATTTGAGTGAAACTAGTATGGTTGGACTCATAAATGAATGGGTTGTCGAATTTCGTGAGTTTTGTCGGGTTCCGAGGTGCGGGCCCGGATGTGATTTTTGGCCAGTTTTAGGTTTTGATTAAGGACTCGATCTTTATCATTTGGAATTGTTTCCTTGGGCTTTATTTGATGTATTTGAGTTACTTTTGGCTAATTTTGAGCTGTTCGGAGGTCGCTACGCACGTGATGGCATTTTTGGAGCATCGCTTGGCTTGCTCGGTATTGGAATTGGCTTGTTCGAAGTAAGTAACTCTTCTAAACTTAGTGCTGAGGGTATAAAACCCCCAATTACGTGTTGTGTGATTGTATTGAGGTGACGCACATGCTAGGTGATGAGCGTGTGGGCGTGCACCGTGTGAATAGTGACTCCGTTATTTCTGTGGTACTGTGTACTTACTTGATCTTATCTGTAACCATGATATCTCTACGTACTTGAGCTATTGAGCTGTGATCCATGTTAGACACCATGTCTTGGATACATGTTTGTCCTGTTTGGACCCGCTGAGGTCATTTCTGCTATTGAGTTATTTGCTTTCATTGCTTTATATATTCAGTCATACGCATTCATATGCATATCATATCTCAGTCTCTGTGGTTATTTAATGATATATCATATCATCATTTTTGGCTAGTTTCATGACATTGTGAGCGAGAGAGAGAGAGAGAGAGAGAGAGAGAGAGAGAGAGAGAGAGAGAGAGAGAGAGAGAGAGAGAGAGAGAGAGAGACTGGAGAGATTGATGACTGAGTGAGGACGAGGGCCTGATTGTGAGGATATTGATACTATAGCACGTGAGTTGTCCGTGCAGATTTTGATATTGATAATATAGCACGTGAGTTGTCCGTGCGGATTTTGATATTGATACTATGGCACGTGAGTCGTCCGTGCAGATCATAGCGCTTGGGCTGTAGGAGCCCCTACGGAGTCTGTACACACCCCAGTGAGCGCGGTTGATTATATGGAGGGATGTATCTTTCCTGGACATGGATCTTTTCCGAAGCATTTATATACCTGGAGATGAATCTTCTCCATAGGGCCGGATTGGCCTTCCTCGGTACTAAGTGACTGATGGTTAGTGATGTATATGTTCCAGGATGGATCTTCCCTGGGCCATATGGGCCATATACAATAGCGGGTGGTTGAGCATGATGAGTGGAAAGTGTGAGATAGTGAGATTAAGTACTCTGAGGGTGTGAGTATATGATTCATCTCTGAGATACATGGCATTGGCATGCACACATGACATACAGGCATAGAGATGCATTTCCTCATGCTATACGGTATCACGTCATTCATGACTTTTTACACTTATTGATATGTGGGCATAGCAAGATATTTTACACTTGCTATCTGGAAAGAAAATGAAACATCTTATTTATTGTGGAAAGGATTTTTTTGAAAAGTTACAGTTTTCAAACTATCTCATATTTTCCGACGATTTCGGTAAAGGATTTGGGTTTTTCACTGATATACTTACAAAGCGGAACTATTTTCAGGAAATTATGAAAAAGATAAGCAGTTTAAATTTTTGAGTTACTTATTTTATTATTTGCTTTACATTGTTATGAACTGTTGTTGGTTTTGGTTTTGGACCCGACCCATGTTTCAGCTCATCACTACTTTCGATCTAAGGTTAGATTTGTTACTTATTGAGTACATGGGGTCGGTTATACTCATACTACACTTCTGCACCTTGTGTGCAGATGTTGGCTGCTGTTGTTGCTATGTTCGATGGGAGCTGGATTTGAAGATGTACCTGCGTTGCCTTTTGTTCATGGTAGCCTTAGAATATAAAACTCTGTTTATGTACTTTTCAAACAGAAGATGTATTTACTTCACTTCAGCCTTGTAAACTTTATTCTTAGAAGCTTATGATTTGTACTATTAGTCCTAGGGGGAAACGTATAAGATTTAAGATAATTTCTCTTGTTTAAATTATCTTAGTAAATACTATTGGAAATGGATAGTATAGTTGGCTTACCTAGGGGATTGGGTTAGGTGCCATCTCGACTAGCGGATTTTGGGTCGTGACAAAAACAATAAGAAAATCTTTTTGGTTGCAAGTTGCCACTTTGAATTGCCAAACCAAAAGGGTGAAAACAATGATTTTGATCTACAGCACACAAACTAAATGCGATTAATGATTATGGTTCCTATTTTACAACGGATGAACTTCCATCAAAGACAAAGATGACTTTCTAAATGGGAAATGCACATCCCAATTAAGACATTTTCTTCCCATTATTGATGCAAGGAGATACAAAACCAGCTATGTCGTGACCTATACAACTTAACTTAGGTGATGCAATCTTGCAAAGCTACTTCCTTGTGTTCTTTGATTGTTGTAATTAACTAAAAGTCCAAGAAATATTCAGATTAAAGACAATAAAAGGAGCAAATGATGTAGGATAGAATTGTAATTATTAAAACAAGCAAAAAAAGGAGAGAAAAAAAAAAGAAGAACATAATTAAAGCAAAGTAACACATGTACGAAAGCTTTTGAAATATTATTTTCGAGCATGAACTTGTTGGAAACCAGATTCAGAGTCTTATATATGTGGAGACACAAGAAGATCCATCATACAAATTTCCTAATCTAACATAAAACCTATAAATGTAACAATAACAATAACTTTGTCTCTCAATCCAAAAACTAGTAGGGATCAGTTATACGAATCTTCAATATCCATTCCACTCTATTTGGACCCTTTCGTTCCAACACTCTATTTGTCTTTAAAAAAAAAAAAGAAAAATTAAGGGGGACCATAAAACTAGATGTTTTCTTTAGTTTTAACTCACATTACATCAAAATTAGATTTAACATTACTAATCGAATAGTCATTTGGAGAAGAGTTGAATTGTGCTGAGATACTAACTCATGATCACCCCACCTCACATTATGGCCTTAATAATACCTACATTCCTCCCATTCCAGGAAAAAGGTAAATAATTTTGGGCTGGCATAAACATTGAAGGTTTGGTTGTATGAATGAATGAATGCCACTTTGGTTGTATTCAACTCAAGTTGATTATGATGGCAATTAATCAGTCATAAAAGAAAGAATTGATTTGCAGAATTCAGTTCTGATGGCTTTCCAATGTCTTAGCTTTATGTTTTGATGATCTAACAAACTTATTGTCAAAGAACCAGATAAAGAACCTGACACACTTGGTACACATTGCTAATCAACGGACTCCGGCTAATGTGAATTGCTACAACTTCAGAAGATAGAGAACCAACACAGGGATCCCTTGTGTTTCCCTGACAGCAGTACTGTCACGACCCAAAATCCACTAAGGGTTGTGATGGCGCCGGACACCATTGTCAGGCAAACCAACACAAAATCACTAGTAACTCCTTGTTTTAGATATTTCTGAATTTACTTCTTTTATATATATTTAAACAATAAAGAATAAGTTCCACTGAATATATAATAATACCTTTAACAATTTCAAAATACAGAATAATCCCATAGATATCCCAAAATCCGGTGTCACAAGTGCATGAGCAATTACTAAGAGAATCGAATAAAGTACAATAACTGTCCGGAATACAAATTGGACAGAAGTAAATTACAATACGCTGAAAGAGACTATAATGGCTGCGGGTCGCCTCGAGAAATGCAGCTCACCTAGTCTCCGTATCATCCATGCTGCTACGCCCAGTAAGCCACTAGAAATACATGTGCCTGTGCAACAAAAATGCACAGCAAGTGTAGTATGAGTACAAAAACAACGTGTACTCAGTAAGTATCCCGTCTAATCTCGAAGAAGTAGAGACGAGAGGTCGACTTCAACACTTACTAGTGGTCCAATAATGATACATCAATAATATAATAAATTGAGGTTTCTTATAAACACGATTACAATTCAGTAGAATGAAGCAAGTAAACAATTCTTACTTTTATAGGAATTTCACAAATCTCTTTTCATCATTTATACCTTTACTCTCAAGCCAAGAAGAAGCAATATCAACTTCGATAAATTTCAAGGCAAGCAATACAAGCATGTGCAAATCATGCCGAGGTCGTACGGTCCGATCTAACAATATTTAAACTGTGCACTGCTAGAGGGTCGAATGGCGCGAACCATAGATGCATCTATTTAATCTAACGAGGCATTCGGCCCACTCCACAATATATAAATACATTCAAACAGTCAATCAAGAGTTCATCAAGGAGCAATTATCCAAGTAAAAGGCAAATTTCACTTTTAAAAATCAAAGAACGATGACTAGTCTTTTAGATATTCATTTACACATTCGATATGTTTTAAGCACTTTTAAATTGACAACGAGATTTCAAATATTGCAAGTAAAGTGTGTTTTTGGGTCCTAGACTACCCGGACTTAAGCATAATAGTAGCTACGCACGGACTCTCGTCATTTCGTGCGTACGTAGCCCCCACAAATAGCAACACATATTCAATTAATTCACCTATGGGGACAATTCCCTCTTACAAGGTTAGAAAGGAGACTCACCTCGCTCCGAAGCCCACTTTCCGGTCCAAGATTATGCTCAAACCCTCAATTCGGTGCGGAACAATCTAAAACTAATGAAATAGTGTATAAACTAATCAATACATGTTCAAAAATTCATATTCCAACTATTAAGGTGATTACCCAACCCTAAATGTAAGATTCCTAAAATTCACCCCCTGGCCCACGTGCCCGGGTTCCGGAAATTTTCGAAGAAAGTTGTTACCCATAACCTTATGAAGTCAAATATATTATTTTTACCAAATTCCATAACCATTTTCGTGGTCAAATCTCATTTATATACAAAACCTAGGTTTTCATCTAAACCCTTGATTTAGATTTTTACATGTTAATCTATCCATAATCTATGTATTAAACTCATGTTGTGTAGAAATTACTTACTTCAAAGTGATAGGTGAAAACCCTCTTCCAAAAGCTCCAAAAATCGCCCAAATCCGAGACTCAAAACTCAAAAATGAGCAAAAAAAGGCTGACTCCCGTTTTTAGGTATTCTGCCTAGGCAAGTCGCATGTATGAAATGCGACTTTGCCTGATTTTCGGGCAAAAATAAACTACTACCAGCATTTAGTTAACGGACCATAACTTTCTGTACAAATGTCCAAATGATGAATGGTTTATCTTTCTGGAAATTAGAATTAAAGATATACAACTTTCATGTTTTGCAAATTTTTGGATTCCTTATATATTTCGAGATATAAGCTTCCAAAATAGGCTACTCGCATCAGAAATTTCTGGGGAAATTGCAAAATAGCTTTACCAGTCTTCATTCAGTCGATCATAACTTTCTGTACAAATAACCAAATGATGAATGGTTTATCTTTCTGGAAACTAGAATGCAAGGGCTATAGCTTTCCTATTTTACATATTTTCAGATTCCTTATAGATTGCAAGATATGAGCTTTCGTAATCGACTCCACGCATCAAAAATTTTCTGGTGAACAGCTTTTGCAACAGAAAATTTCAGCAGCTTTCTTTGTCCGAAATCCATTCCGTTAATCTTCCGAAATCCATCCGAGGCCCTCGGGACCTTAAGGAATTATACCAACATGTCCCAAAACATGATACGAACTTGCTCGAGGCCTCAAATCACATCAAACAATATCGAAATCATGAATCGCGCATCGAATCGAATTATGAGTTTTCAAATCTTCCAACTTCTATATTTTGCGCCGAAACATATTAAATAAATCCAGAATGACTTCAACTTTTGCACACGAGTCATAAATGATATAATGGATCTGTTTCAATTTTCCAAATCGGATTCCGACCCCGATATCAAAAAGTCAACTCTCGGTCAAACTTCTTAAAAACCTTCAAATTTCTAACTTTCGCCAAATGACTCCAAAATGACCTACGGACCTCCAATTCCACTTTCGATCGCGCTTCCAATACCAGAATCACTATAAGGAGCTATTCCCAGACTCGGAATCCCCAACGGATACCGATAGCATTGAAATGCACTTCAACCCAAATTTATGAAATTCTTCTAAAATGCTAACTTCCATAACAGGCGCCGAAACGCTCCCGGGTCATCCAAAGCCTGATCCGAACATACGCCCAAGTCGATATCATCATACGAACCTGCTGGAACCTTCAAATCCTGATTCCGATGTCATTTACTCAAAAATCCAGTCTTAGTCAATTCTTCCAACTTAAGGTTTCCGAAATGAGAATTCTTTTTCCAAATCGACTCTGAACTTTCCGAAATTCAATTCCGACCACGCGTACGAGTCATAATACCTGAAATGAAGCTGCTCGTGGCCTCAAACCGCCGAACGACGCGCTAGATCTCAAAACGACCTGTCGGGTCGTTACATTCTCTCCCACTTAAACATACGTTCGTCCTCGAACGTGCTTAGAACTGCGCTGGGGTTGTCCGAAATCACTATTTAACACCTTGTGAACCTACGCGTGCTACCACAACTCAGTTGAGCACATTAGCTCGATGAAATCTGAAGATATTCTCCTTTATCCCAGCAAATAAGCTTAGAGCCCAATTCAAACATCCAAAATTCTCTGCTAGGCCTGTTTCCAACATACGAACACCGTATCAATTACCACACGATGCACCGATACATGATTGCATACCTTCGCTGAATTCACACAATGCAGTGCATAACTTACATGACCATAATAACATCCTCTGATAACAATAGCCAAAATTCCCCGAATATTATGCTCCCAATGCACCTCCTGACATATATAAGTCTGGTCCCAACTTTTGCAATACCACCACGACGGAAGAGATGTATAGAAACTCATAACCAACTGCCGAGTCAACAAATCAATGAGTCTATACTCCTGACAAGAACCATTACCTCAATCTGAACCAAATAATGATCTTTGCTCGTTAATATACTTTATATAACCCGATTGCACCGATCCTAGATCCAATAATCTCGTCTCATCCAGTACGAACTGCTCAGGAAATAAGCCACCCCATACATGATCAAAAGTCCCATATGATGCCACAACGTGCCAATAGGCTACAAACTCGAATGTGATACATGACGAAAACGAACTCTGGAATGGACTACTCAACTCACGCAACTAGTATGAGCTTTCCTCAGAAAATGGGGAAACAAAACACACAAAAGATAAAATAATAAAACTGTATTCAACATCACACTGTTGCGGCGTGCAACCCGATCCAAACAAACATACCCATGGCAGCGTGCCACCTGATCCACACATAAATTCACATAAGGAGATACACACCGAGCTAAATTGATAATTACTACAAAATAATGAATATCGGTCACAAGCACGCCATGTGCACAATACCATCCCTGGGGAGACAGAGAGCGCCATAAGCTACAAAAACTCAAGCACAACTGAGGTGCGATATATGATCTGAATCTCAAGAGCCATCCCGCTTACATAACACCATCGCTACGTGGAACCTCAACATATAAGAAATTTATCAAGCCGTTTCACAACTCACACGGCGCAATATGGCATTACATATAGCTGACGACGAAATAACACCCAACATCCAAATACTCCTCCATAAGGAGCGCATTGCTGAAATGAACACATCCGGCCTGATATAGAGCCCACCTTCATATTTAAATCCATCCACAGACCTCAAGTCGATTCTGATCGTACCGAAATAGGCTAATAACCTTCCCTGGGTCTATAATAACCCCCTTTTTCTCATAACACACAAGAACAACCATCATAGCCGGAGCAATCCTCCACAGTCCACAACCCAATAAATCGAGTGCCCTCCAGGCATAAATTCTCAAATTAGTGATATTACCACCATCTTCATACTTGGTTTAAATTTTTAATCAATCAAGTGACTGCATGTCACACTTATACAATCTTCCTGTGAGATACGCTTCCACGATCTCATGCACCAGGTAACAAGTCTGCACTTCCATACCACCGGCCACACGAATGTTGTAAAGCAAATCAAGAATCCGTAACCAGGATGCAAAGCCTCCTAAACAAACACCGATCTCAGGTGACGCTGAAGACAATACCAACTTACTCTAAACATCCAAATCCCTTTCCTGCCCATCCGAGCTCGTGACATCCTTGTCAACACCGAACCGCAACCTTGATCCTTACTTCCAAAATTCATACCGCTCGCTGCACCTAACATGCCAATATGCGATAGTGCCAGAATTTCATCATAACTCCTGAACCACTAATAGGGTAAACACTTCATCATATAAAAACTTTTTACTTAACTCATTCTGAGAGAACCATAGCAACACACGAGTAAATCTTCATAACCGTAGAACATGCAAATCTTCAAGTAGTGGTCTAAACCGCCATAATCCTTCCGGGATCCGCCTACCCATAACAGGTAATAATACTTGAATACTTCCAATAAAATCAATCACGCCACCCGTCAAGCCTCATACGTACCATCACAAGTCACATGCATAACTTAATCACGCTGAAGGAACTGATCACTGCTACCATTATGCCAATTCAACCATGGCTAACCAATCCAACCTCTTCTAATTTATCCTTAATTGCCTTAGAGATAATAATAACTCCGTTCAACACATAACGCACTCAACCCGCACTCATCGCGAGTGGCCCTAGAACACGAGACCATGCTATCTCTAATTCCACGAACCATTTCATACCTTCCTTGCGCGCATATTCACATCCTCAACTAATACGCCCATTCTGATAACTCTCCTACGCATCCGAAGTAATTTTTCTCTCTTTCTCCCAAATGTTATACTGCAAGCCGAAGATATCATAGAATATTCCAAGCCTCCTTTCATAACCCGCTGCAAAAGCTCGATTTTTAACCATACTTATGGACTCGAAATCCTTAGACACCACACTTTAACCTTTAAGTCCACTAGGACTGTTATTAAGAGCCACCCACTCTGACTTGGTCCCGAATATAATCAACTCCAAGAATCTTCTAGCATATGAACACCCTCTCGACGAAGCACCTGGCCGAATCACTTTCCTTGAAACCCGTATCTATACAAAGCATAAATCCTGAACCTCCCCGAAAGCATGAACACGATTCAATAAGGCCAACCGTAGCACATCTTCATCAAATCCCTTGCCTCAAATGACCACTTATTTTCTTTTCCCTTAGCTATAATAACTCGCCAATACACCGATAACCCGAGATCTCACAAATAGACGACTACGCAATCCAATCGTAGGCGGTGGGACTCTCACTTAGCTTGAAGCCACTATCACACCACTCTAGAGCCTACCAAGATTCTTTATCTCTTATTGACATAACCTTTCTCAATCAAACCGCCAAATTCCTCGAAATCCTTCCGTTAGTATTCCATGAACGCTCTGAATCTCTAGCAACATTCGCATATTCGACCTCTTACTGGATAGTCAGTGAAATCCTCTGCACAAGCTTCGCCAACCACGCGACCGCTGACCTACTCACAGGAGATAACCCACCTGTAGAAATTACCTACCGACATCTTCCAACGTCGCTGCACGGGGTACAATCACTACGACATCAATAACCCGTCCTGGGCCCATGCTCATCCACCAGCTGCACAAATACATTCACTCCTCGTGGACATCAACTAAATGTGCGATAATATCTTCCTATCTAAAGTCATGTTGTATCCTTCTTCATATCAAGCAAATCCTTTTCGTCATATCCAATCTCCCGCCGTATACCAGCCAACGTTTTGAATTGAGCCCGTAGGCCCAATCACCGTCCACTAAAATTCCCAAATCATTCCAAACTTCCCTCAAGGTGTGCAGTTATCCTGCCACTGAACCCATATGCTTCTCTGCCACTCTCCCACTTTGGCCAAACCCTCTTCTTTAAGCAACTATTCGATTTCCGCTTCTTACACCTGGCTTCCTTAGAAATTTAACCACCACATGACACTTCCCACTTATCATTCCTCATCCCTTGCTGCCCAGTTGTCGCCTTAATTTAATCCCTATCTCCGCAGTATTTGAATCAAGAGATCGCTACTAACTTTAAATCTCCCCGAAGATCATCTTTCTCGAGCCATCAACACTAGAAACACCGGTTCAATCCTTAACCACCGCACATCGCGATCTCTGATAGTCGCTTCCCATCATTTCACAATACCCTGCCTCAAAGGCGAATTGAAGAAAACCATAACACCGGCGAACTTAACATATTCAATCGAGGACGACGATACCACGTCGCAAATGAAAATTCCACTACACTTGAAAACCTGAGTCTCGTTACTCCATCAGCCCAACCTGAACATTCATAGTCTGATTGCCCTTCCTCTACCGAAAATAAAATATCGAGTCTCTAAATGATGAACTGAGTAGGCCTCCTTTCAAGTCGTTCCCTGCCCCAACACATAGGCAAGTATCCGACCATCACGTCAATATTGTGCGATAACCGTTCATGAGCATCATAGCAACCTGTGCATCGCCTCAAAGCTCTTAGAAGTGCAGCTACCGAGCAGAAGTGACTGAATATACTTCCGCAAGGCGACGACAATAGCCCAATCAACTATGCTGGGAGAACATCTCGCACCACATTTGTAGTACCATTACAATTACTCACTCACCGATTCATGACCAGCGCTTCGCGTCGCATAAGATTGAATGGAAAGGAAAAGAAGGCATAAGCCTTAAAGGGAATCAAATCGCACGATGAGGAATCAAGAAGGGAAGTGCTCCTAACAGCCCTGTAACCTCTCGAAGATAAGTACAGACGTCTTCGTACCGATCCGCAAGACTCTACTAGACTTGCTCATGACTCGTGAGACCTAAGGAAATCTAGTAATCTGATACCATGTTGTCACGACCCAAAATCCACAAAGGGTCGTGATGGCGCCGGACACCGTTGTCAGGCAAGCCAATACAAAATCACTAGTAACTCCTTGTTTTAGATATTTCTGAATTTACTTCTTTTATATATATTTAAACAATAAAGAATAAGTTCCACTGAATAAATAATAATACTTTTAACAATTTAGAAATACCGAATAATCCCATAGATATCCTAGAACTCGGTGTCATAAGTGCATGAGCAATTACTAAGAGAATCGAATAAAGTAGAATAACTGTCCGGAATACAAATTGGACAGAAGTAAATTACAATACGCTGAAAGAGACTATACTGGCTACGGGTCGCCTTGAGAAATGTAGCTCACCTAGTCTCCGTATCATCCATGCTGCTACGCCCAGTAAGCCACTAGAAATACATGTGCCTGTGCAACAAAAATGCACAGCAAGTGTAGTATGAGTACAAAAAAAAACGTGTACTCAGTAAGTATCCCATCTAATCTCGAAGAACTAGAGACGAGAGGTCGACTTCGAAACTTACTAGTGGTCCAATAATGATACATCATATAATATAATAAATTGAGGTTTTTTATAAACACGATTACAATTCAGTAGAATGAAGCAAGTAACCAATTCTTTCTTTTATAAGAATTTCACAAATCTCATTTCATCATTTATACCTTTACTCTCAAGCCAAGAAGAAGCAATATCAACTTCGATAAATTTCAAGGCAAGCAATACAAGCATGTGCAAATAATGCTGAGGTCGTACGGCCCGATCCAACAATATTTAAACTGTGCACTGTCAGAGGGTCGAATGGCGCGAACCATAGATGCATCTATTTAATCTACCGAGGCGTTTGGCCCACTCCACAATATATAAATACATTCAAACAGTCAATCAAGAGTTCATCAAGGAGAAATTATCCAAGTAAAAGTCAAATTTCGCTTTTAAAAATCAAGGACGATGACTAGTCCTTTAGATATTCATTTACACATTCGATATGTTTTAAGCACTTTTAAATTGACAACGAGATTTCAAATATTGCAAGTAAAGCGTGCTTTTGGGTCCTAGACTACCCGGACTTAAGCATAATAGTAGCTACGTACGGACTCTCGTCACCTCGTGCGTACGTAGCCCCCACAAATAGCAGCACATATTCAATTAATTCACCTATGGGGACAATTCCCTCTTACAAGGTTAGAAAGGAGACTCACCTCGCTCCGAAGCCCACTTTCCGGTCCAAGATTATGCTCAAACCCTCAATTTGGTGCGGAACAATCCAAAACTATTGAAATAGTGTATAAACTAATCAATACATGTTCAAAAATTCATATTTCAACTATTAAGGTGATTACCCAACCCTAAATGTAAGATTCCTAAAATTCACCCCCGGGCCCACGTGCCCGGATTCCGGAAATTTTCGAAGAAAGTTGTTACCCATAACCTTATGAAGTCAAATATATGATTTTTACCAAATTCCATAGCCATTTTCTTGGTCAAATCTCATTTTTATACAAAACCTAGGTTTTCATCTGAACCCTTGATTTCACCAATTTTTACATGTTAATCTATCGATAATCTATGTATTAAACTCATGTTGTGTAGAAATTACTTACCTCAAAGTGCTAGGTGAAAACCCTCTTCCAAAAGCTCCAAAAATCGCCCAAATCCGAGACTCAAAACTCAAAAATGAGCAAAAAATGGCTGACTCCCATTTTTATGCATTCTGCCTAAGCAAGTCGCATGTATGAAATGCGACTTTGCCTGATTTTTGGGCAAAAATGAACTACTACCAGCCTTCAGTTAACGGACCATCACTTTTTGTACAAATGTCCAAATGATGAATGGTTTAACTTTCTGGAAACTAGAATCAAAGATATACAACTTTCTTGTTTTGCAAATTTTCAGATACCTTATAGATTTCGAGATATAAGCTTCCAAATTAGGCTCCTCGCATCAGAAATTTCTGGGGAAATTGCAAAACAACTTTACCAGCCTTCATTCAATCGATCATAACTTTCTGTACAAATATCCAAATGATGAATGGTTTATCTTTCTAGAAACGAGAATGCAAGGGCTACAACTTTCTCAATTTATAAATTTTGATATTCCTTATAGATGGCAAGATATGAGCTTCCAAAATTGACTCCACGCATCAGAAATTTTCTGGCGAACAGCTTCTACAACAGAAAATTTCAGCAGCTTTCTTTGTCCGAAATCCATTCCATTAGCCTTCCGAAATCCATACCAATATGTCCCAAAACATGATACGAACTCGCTCGAGGCCTCAAATCACATTAAACAACATCGAAATCATGAATCGCGCATCGAATCGAATTATGAGTTTTCAAATCTTCCAACTTCTATATTTTGCGCCGAAACATATCAAATAAATCCGGAATGACTTCAAATTTTGCACACGAGTCATAAATGACATAATGGATCTGTTCCAATTTTCAGAACCGGATTCCGACCCCGATATCAAAAAGTCAACTCTCGGTCAAACTTCTCAAAAACCTTCAAATTTCTATCTTTCACCAAATGACTCCGAAATGACCTACGGACCTCCAAATCCACTTTCGATCGCGCTCCCAATACCAGAATCACCATACGGAGCTATTCCTAGACTCGGAATCCCCAACAGACATCGATAGCATTGAAATGCATTTCAACCCAAATTTATGAAATTCTTCTAAAATGCTAACTTCCACAATAGGTGCCGAAACGCTCCCGGGTCATCCAAAGCCTGATCCGAACATACGCCCAAGTCCGATATCATCATACGAACCTGCTGGAACCTTCAAATCCCGATTTTGATGTCGTTTACTCAAAAATCCAATCTTAGCCAATTCTTCAAACTTAAGGTTTCCGAAATAAGAATTCTTTTTCCAAATCGACTCCGAACTTCCCGAAATTCAATTCCGACCATGCGTACGAGTCATAATACCTGAAATGAAGCTTCTCGTGGCCTCAAACTGCCGAACGACGCGCTAGAGCTCAAAACGACCTGTCGGGTCGTTAGAAGTGCGAAGTCAACTGTGTACAACTGGAAAGTGACTGCCTGCACTGTACACAGAAACAGTGCAGCGCAGTTCTGCAGTCATCTGTCCTTTGACCAACCATGTGATTACATCATTCAACTAATGTCATCCAAGTTGTATTAACAAGAGTATTACAACAAAACATTATTTGAATACTTGAGATTTTACTCCAAGCATTCAAGCCGTCTGATATCCGAGTATTCAATTCTCAAGTGCATCAAGAACAAAGTTTAACACTACTACGGACCAGTTCCTAAATCTAGTATCTTATTGTCCTTAGTTGAGTTAAAACTTTGTAATTGTTCTTCATTGTAATTCCTAATTTTCTTGGCTAAAAGCGTTGTTTAGGAACCCCCTTGTAAAACCATAAACCCTTAGTGTTTGTGTCGTGAATAGAGTTAGTCATGAGTTGAAGTCTATGTAAATAGGTGTATTGCTAAGTGGCTTGTATTAGGTGTATTACAAGTTAGTGAGGGATTAAGAGTTTAATTCCTAGATTGCATAGGTTGTAATCTAAAAGTTGCTCATAGTGAAGTTGAAATCCTACCAGTGTAGGTCGTGGTTTTTTATCCCCTTGAGCAGGTATTTTTCCACGTGAAACTCCCTGTCTTACTTACTTACTGTTTCATTAGCGTTCTCAGTAGAAACTCATTAAGGACCTGGTCTTTCTATAGTTTGGTGGACTCATATAAACTATCAATTGGTATCAGAGCGGGTTCTTCCTCTCAGGCTAACACCTAGGAAAGATCCTTATGGCTGCTCCACCAAATTTTTAAGAAGGTCAGTCTACGTATAGACCACCCAGGTTCAATGGGCAATACTATGGGTGGTGGAAGACAAGAATGCATGACTTTATCATGGCAGAAGATTCTGAGTTGTGGGATGTTATATGTGATGGTCCTTATGTCCCAACGAAGAAGGTCGTAGATCCTCCATAGACGATGCCAAAGACCAGAAAGGAATACAACGATGCAGATAGGAAAGCTGTGGAGAAAAGTTTTGTGCCAAGAAAATTTTGGTGTGTGGTATAGGACCTGATGAATATAACAGGATCTCAGCTTGTCAATCCGCCAAGGAAATATGGGAGGCTTTGCAAACAACACATGAGGGAACCACTCAAGTAAAGCAATCTAAGATTGATATGCTCACCACTGAGTATGAGCTTTTTAGGATGAAAGACGATGAATCTATTAAAGACATGCACACAAGATTCACCTCCATCATAAATAAGCTACACTCACTTGGTGAAATTATTCCTAGGAACAAGATTGTGAGAAAAATTCTCAGTGTTCTGCCTAGTTCGTGGGAGAGTAAAGTGAACGCCATTACTGAGGCAAAGGATCTGCAGGCCCTAACTATAGATGAGCTAGTTGGAAATCTCAAAACTTACGAAATGAAGAAGAAGAAGGACAGTGAAAGAAGAGAACCAAAGAAGGAAAAGAACCTGGTACTCAAAGCTGAAGGAAATGACTCAAGTGAGGAGGACAGTGACATGGCTTACTTAACCAAAAGGTTTCAGAAGATGGTCATAAGAAATGGAGGAATACCAAAAAGGGGCACCACTAGCAGACCAAAGAATTATGATAAGTGTGGAAAGCCAGGGCATTTCATCAAAGATTGTCCTCTCCTGAACACTTCAAGTACAACCCTGATAAAGCAGCCAAAAGGAACCCCGTTCCTGACAAACGCTTCAAAAGGAAGAATGCCACTAACAATGTTGTGAAGCAAGCTCTTGCAGCATGGGGAGATTCCTCAAGCGAGTCTGAAGGAGGAACTGATGCAGGTGATAGTTCCATGATGGCAGTTGAAAGTGAAAGAAATGAATATGATTCAATATTTGCTTTGATGGCACAATCAGACGATGATGAAGATGATGATAATGATGAGGAAACTTCAGGGATGTTCAGAGAAATCTAAAATCCTACTCCCCTAAGAAACTCATGTCATTAGCAAATGTATTAATTGATGCCTATCATAGTCTGGTAGAGGATAAAGATTCCTTGACCTTAGAACTAGGAGAAGCTGAACAAACCAGAGATGATTTGGTAGTATGTGTAGTTGATCTGAAGGAAACCATAAGCAATATTGAGAATGAAAAAATGGTTTTAACTAAAAGAATTGCTAGTGTAGAGAATGAAAGAGATGATTCGGTGGTTGTAGCCGTTGACTTAAAAGAAACCATTGAGAATTTAAGTAAAGATAAGGATGCTTTAGTGAAGAGAGTGACTGCAATTGAGGATGAGAGAGATGATCTCTTAATAGTAAATGCAGACTTGAGGGAAACTATAGAGGAACTAGGAACTGAGTGTAGGCCTGAAAATTCTGAAAAAGGAAAAGAGGTAGCTAGTGAGGAACACATTAAGCTTGAAAACGAATTGAAAGCTGCGAGAACTAGCTTGTGTGTTGAACTTGAGAAAAACAAACATCTCCAAACTGAACTGGAAAGAGTAAAAAATGATCTTGAAAAGTCCCCTAAGTGGACCTGGTCCTCGGAAGCTATTACTGCCATGTATGTTAATAATGGTGGAAACAGACAGGGAATAGGGTTTCAAAGGGTGAGAACTCCTTACAACCCCCATAGCAAGTATGTTACCGTACCAGATAATTGGCTGTGCACCCGCTGTGGGAACAATGGGCATTTCAAGGAAAATTGTCAAGCTCGGGTCCAGTCTCTTTAGAAAAACAAAGTGTTTGCTGAAAAGGTAACTACTAATAAGGGATCAGGTTCCACCTATAAAAAACACATGTTACCTGCATGGACCAAGAGAGCTCTTATTCATCCTCTTGCTTACTACAAGGGACCCAAACTTTTTGGGTTCCTAAAACTAACTCTTGATTTCCTTGTGCAGGGAACAGCGAAAGGAAGCAGTCAACAATGGTTCATGGATAGTGGATGTTCAAAGCACATGACTGGGAACACCATGGACTTTCTTTCACTAAAAGCCCTGCAAGGAGGGAGTGTATCCTTTGGCAATGGGAAAAAGGGGTACATTCTCGGAGTTGGAAAAGTTGGGAAATCACTCACTCACTCAATCGAGAATGTGTACTATGTCAATGGTCTTAAGTACAGTCTCCTGAGTGTTTCTCAGATTTGTGATAAAGGAAACAAGGTGGAGTTCTTGTCCAAGATATGCACAGTTACAAATCTGGTAACTGGTGAAGTGGTGCTTCTGGCCAAAAGATACAAGAACATCTATGTTGCTGATTTTGAGTCTCTACAAAGTGGTGATCTGAGTTGCTTGAAAGCTATCGATAATGATGCTGAACTGTGGCACAAAAGACTGGGGCACGCAAGCTTCTCTCTCTGAATAAACTGATCCAGAAGGACATGGTTCGTGGTCTGCCCATGTTAAAGTTCAAAGAACACAAAGTCTATGATGCCTGTGCTAGAGGGAAGCATGTGAAGTCCTCATTCACGTCAAAGAAAGATTTCAGCACCTCAAAACTACTTGATCTCCTTCATATGGATCTGTGTGGCCCTATGAGAGTGCAAAGCAGGGGAGAAAAAAGATACATCTTTGTGATAGTGGACGACTACTCCAGATTCACTTGGACTCTGTTTCTTAGAACAAAAGATGAAACCTTTGAAGTATTCGTAGCCTTTGTGAAGAAAATCCAGGAGAAGATGGAATCTAGAGTAGCATGCATTAGATCAGATCATGGAACAGAGTTTGACAATGCCAAGTTTGATGAATTCTGTAAAGAGAATGGCATTACTCACAACTTCTCAGCCCCAAGAACTCCCCAGCAAAATAGAGTTGTGGAAAGGAAGAATAGAACTCTTGAAGAAATGGCAAGAACAATGCTGATCGATAGTGGGATTGCACAGAACTTCTGGGCTGAGGCTGCCAACACTGCCTGCTATTTGGTGAACAGGTGCATGATCAGTTCTCTCCTGAACAAAACCCCCTATGAGTTGCTGAATAGAAGGAAGCCCAAGCTGACTCACCTAAAAACATTTGGGTTCAAATGTTATGTCCTCAACAATGGAAAGGATCAGCTTGGAAAATTTGATGCTAAGAGTGATGGAGGAATCTTTTTGGGGTACTCTTCTCAAAGCAAAGCTTACAAGATATACAACAAGCGGACTCAGTGTGTTGAGGAAAGTGTTCACGTAATCTTTGACGAGTCTTATCCCTCCTGTGAGAAAATCAGCAAGGATGATCAAGATGGGGAGCCTCTGCTGGTTCCAGGTGAAATCATTGACATGACAAACAGAAAGGCAGGAATGATGAGTCAAGTGAAGGAGCCAAGTGGAGACAATGCAGCTTCAGAACCAGGTAACACAATTACAACCACTAAAGCTGAAGAAAGAGTGGTTGATGTAGTGCAAAGTACTCCACAGGCAACAGAGAGAAGAATACAAGGGAACCAGTTAGATATACCTAGCTCCTCTACAAATGAGCCTCAAATGCCCAACTGGAAACACAAAAGCTCTTATCCTCTTGACAACATAATTACCCCTCTAGATTCCGGAGTGCAAACCAGATCAAAAGCCAGAAATTCACTCACCTTCTCAACCTTTCTTTCCCAAATAGAACCTAAAAACATCAAGGAAGCCTTAAAGGATACAGACTGGATTACAGCCATGCAAGATGAGTTGCATCAGTTTGAAAGGAACAATGTATAACACCTGGTACCTAGACCCTCAGATCGAACCATCATAGGAACCAGGTGGGTATTCAGGAATAAGCTTGATGAACATGGAAATACTACAAGGAACAAGGCTAGGCTAGTGGTTCAAGGTTACAATCAGGAGGAAGGGATTGATTATGATGAGATGTTTGCTCCGGTTGCTCGCATGGAAGCTATTAGAATCCTAATCGCCTTTGCATCACATATGGAATTCACTCTGTTCCAAATGGATGTCAAAAGCGCATTTCTGAATGGATTTCTTAAGGAACAAGTCTATGTGAAGCAACCTCCAGGGTTTGAATGCCATGAACACCCTGAATATGTGTTTAAACTGGACAAGGCATTGTATGGGTTGAAGCAGGCTCCTCGAGCTTGGTATGAAAGGCTGTCAAATTTCTCTTAGTAAATGGTTTTACAAGAGGTAAAATTGACACACCCTGTTCCTGAAGAACGAGGAGGAACCT
>NW_017674512.1:88248-89388 GCF_001879085.1 Nicotiana attenuata
TCAGACTAGGTTCCTTTGTTATCTTAGGAGAAAGTTCATCAGACTAAGATTTCTAGTTTGGAAGAAAACTCCATCAGACTAGGTACTTTTCATCCGTAGGAAGGAAAAATGTAGAAAAGCTATTTTATGCACGCTAACAAGACAGGCGAAGGGCGAAGTATTGAGTAACTTCCTTTGTCGCTCTCCTCTTCTTTCTTTCTTTTTTTTTTTTTGAACCAACTTTCTTGCACTGCTTTGTTCGTGTTTCAAACAAAGAAAACTTGTGAGTTTAAAATGTGGTGGTTAGTTTGTGGCCTTGAACTTTGAGGCCGGCTGCTTCCGCATTTGCCAAGATGACTGATTTCCACCGGAAGACCTTGCTTGTTCCCGATATCCCCTACTTGTTGCATTGCATGAACTGGCATTCCCCCAACCCTTATGTCTCATATGAATCCCAAAGCACGTCTATTGCTCCCACTTCGTGTACATGATGTTCTTTTTTGACTTAACCACTGGCCTCGGCCTTGAAGTTTATTGTTCCTTCACCCGCCTTGATAACTGATTCTCACTTGGTGACCTTGCTAACCACTTCCTTTGTTACCCTTAACGCAGAAAATACTTGTGATCCATTCACCAAGCACCCTCCATCTGATATGTACCAAACCTTTCATGTTTTACCGAAAATACCTTTGATCCGTTCACCCCTAACCCTTAATTTGTTGCGTTGTTCATGAATTGACAAATACCAAGCCCTTGCATTTCACAAGGATCCCAAAGCATGTAGATTGTTGCCAACTCATGTGCTTGTTGTTCTTTCCTGACGGATGACGCTTTGATGTGCTAACCAGATCCCGTTTTTTTCAATTGGAAAGCTGGTGGCAGATTTTGAAGTCATTTCTCACTTGTTATGACCGAATTGACTCAGGAAGAGGAAGTAAACAAGACAAAAGGAACAGAGTAGAGGACAATGGAAAGAGATGATTCCTAACAAGAAAACTACAAAGTAGAAACCTATCGGATGTGGGTACTAACTCTAATGACCATGACATGCACCTGCGGCCTATTTCGTTAAGCAAACCTGATGTTCAGCTCTTGTTGTACCTTTTTGCCGTGAAACTGGGCTTCAATGCTCCGCTTATCCAATCTGATTCACAATCCTTA
>NW_017674512.1:92298-94059 GCF_001879085.1 Nicotiana attenuata
TAATTGTTCTTCATTGTAATTACTAATTTGCTTAGCTAGAAGCGTTGTTTAGGAACCCCCTTGTAAAACCATAAACCCTTAGTGTTTGTGTCGTGACTAGAGTTAGTCATGAGTTGAAGTCTTTGTAATAGGTGTATTGCAAAGTGTCTTGTATTAGGTGTATTACAAGTTAGTGAGGGATTAAGAGTTTAATTCGTGGATTGCATAGGTTGTAATCTAAGTTGCTCATAGTGAAGTTGAAATCCTACCAGTGTCGGTCGTGGTTTTTTATCCCCTTGAGCAGGGATTTTTCCACGTAAAACTCCCTGTCTTACTTACTTACTGTTTCATTAGCATTCTCAGTAGAAACTCATAGAAGAACTGGTCTTTCTATATTTTGGTGGACTCATATAAACTATCAAGTTCTATATAATGTTTGCTTTACAACTATACTAATAATCAAATTCAATTGATTAAAAGCATTCTCTATTTACCAAAAAATCAACTCACAGAATCAAGAATTGAAGATTAAGAGCAGAACTCTTGAATCAATACTAAGAGAATAAAGCAGATGGGTTTGACAAACACCAAGACTGCTGGGCTGGAGTTTACGAAACTAGGTTTTTGAAACACTTGAATCACAGGTCATCCCAAGTAGTGGCAATTTCAAGTACCTTGGGTCGGTTATCCAGAAAGGAGGGGATATCGACGAGGATGTCACACACCGTATTGGGGTGGGGTGAATGAAGTGGAGGTTGGCATCTGGAGTCCTGTGTGACAAGAGAGTGCCACCGATACTCAAAGGTATGTTTTAAAAAGCGGTGGTTAGACCGGCCATGATGTATGGGGCTGAGTGTTGGCCTGCTAAGAAATCACATATCCAGATGATGAAAGTAGTAGAAATGAGGACGTTAAGGTGGATGTGTGGGCATACTAGGAAGGATAAGATTAGAAATGAAGATATTCGGGTGAAGGTGGGCTCCTGACTGCAACAAAATAAACAAACAAAGAAAATTTTCTGCCCCAGTTTGCATTAGGAAGATTTGTGAGTTGTTAGCAATACTGTAAATCACTTATGCTATTGGTGTAATGGTGACAGTAAAATTAAAGACTTGATTGGCATGCACGTCACCTGGGAGTAAAACTAAGGACATTTGACTAGCAAATTCATCAGACTAGGTCTTCTATCTTAGGAGAAAGATTCATCAGACTAAGATTTTAGATCCTAGGAGAAAGTTTATCAGACTAGGTTACTATTTTTGTTATCTTAGGAGAAGGATTCATCAGACTAAGACATTTATCCTAGGAGAAGATTCATCAGACTAGGTTGTCTATCTTAGGAGAACGATTCATCAGACTAGGATTACTATCTCAGGAGAAAGATTCATCAGACTAAGATGTGATCCTAGGAGAAAATTCATCGGACTAGGTTCATTTTGTTATCTTAGGAGAAAGGTTCATCAGACTAAGATTTTGACTCTAGGAGAAGATTCATCAGACTAGGTCCCTTTTGTTATCTTAGGAGAAAAGTTCATCAGACTAAGATTTCTATTTGGAGAAAAATCCATCAGACTAGGACTTTTCATCCTAGGAGGAAAAAATGTGAAAAGCATTTTATGCACGCTAACAAGACAGGCAAGGGCGAAGATTTGAGAAACTTCCCTTTTGTCGGCTCTCCTCTTCTTCCTTTTCTTTTTCTTTCTTTTCTTCTTTTTTTTTTTATTGTTGGTAACCAACTTTTCTTGCACTTGCTTTGTTCCTGTTTCAAACAAGAAAACTTGT
>NW_017674513.1:0-33471 GCF_001879085.1 Nicotiana attenuata
AGCAGCTTCATGCTCTTGATAATGAGCTCGTTGGCAGGCCAATATGGCTACGTATTTAGCTTGAGTTAGCTTGGTTAGTCCCGAGTTGGATTGTTGAGGGATAGGTTGGATCTATCGTTATTGAGCTTGTTTAGGGATCTGGGGAGATCTATGAGTTGCTTTCTGTGCTGTGGGATGTCATGACTTGTTGGCTATAGGCACATGTGGTGCGGTCCTATTTGGGATTCATAGAGGAAGTCGAGCGGGAAGAGTGATTGAGTATTGCTCAGTAAATGGAGTATTGGTTATGGCCTATCGGGTTGTGTGTCAAATGTTATTGGTTTCACCGTGGATGTAATGAATTGCTTTGGTTACAGACATCAAATGTGCGTGGCTATCGATTTTGATCATAGTGACTTGAGGTGCTTCATGTGTAACAGTGTTTGGATATGATCGCGCATTGTAGCGAGGCTACGTGGAGTTAGGACCCTTCGAGGTAGATTCAGGCATTCTATTTCTATGAGGTGAGACGGGGTCTCAGCCTTGGGTTGTAATGGTGTTGATGAGCTTGAGGTACAACTCTTTCGTTTGAGTCATTTGTCCTGATTTGGGTATGTTCAGACCGTTCCTCATTGGTACGTGTATTATGCAAGTTGTGGCTTAGGCCTGTATTGAGGTGTCGTGTCACCAGAGTGGTGTGTTGGATTCGAGGTGATCGTTNTAAATAGATTAAGGAAAATGGTATTGCCAACCATAGTGAGTCGACGAGGGTATATGTTCCAGTAAAAGGGCAATGTGATGTAAACTGATAATACTTCAATAGTGTTGTGGCATTTAGGATCGACTGTTGATATCTGAGTTTGTTTGATGGCACAGGGAAATTTTAGAATATCTTTCGTGGAGTGATTGGATACTCGGGGTGTAATAGGTATTCATACGGCGGAATTCGGGATCAGGTATAGTGATTCGTGTGCTATATGGAGTTGGAGACTAGGAGTTCTCGTGATCAGACTATGCAGTGGTTGTAGATCGTGTGTATTGGCGCTGTCTAGCGGTTATTGGGAATTAGAGGTCCGAGTGGATCTTTCTTTGCTTGGTATGCCAAATTTTGGATATGATATTGGATTGTAGGCTGGTTGTCTCACTGTTGGGTTATTCTAGACTATTGTGCTACGGGCTAGGCCGGAAATGCCACGGGTTGAGCGGAAAGGTGCATTGGATTATGTTCATGCAGAGTGGTATATATTTCAAAAGATGCAGCGGACGGCTGAGAAGGATTGCTTTTCTTAATGGGGCATTCGTGATGGATGTTAGTGCAGAGGTTTCTACCATTGATTCAGTTCCGGTATTGAGTGACTTTTCGGATGCGTTTTTTTGTGGCCGGGCATGTCGCCGGGTGAGATGGCGGATTTCGGTATTTATTTGGTGCCGGGCACCGTATCGTACGGCTCTGGCAGGAGTCATAGTAGTGGAAGGAGCAGCTTCAGGCTTCTTGGTATTGAGTTCGTTGGCAGGCCAATGTGGCTACGTATTTAGCTTGAGTTAGCTTGGTTAGTCCCGAGTTGTATTGTTGAGGGATAGGTTGGATCTATCGTTATTGAGCTTGTTTAGGGATCTGGGGAGATCTATGAGTTGCTTTCTGTGCTGTGGGATGTCATGACTTGTTGGCTATAGGCACATGTGGTGCGGTCCTATTTGAGATTCATAGAGGAAGTCGAGCGGGAAGAGTGATTGAGTGTTGCTCAGCAAATGGAGTATTGGTTATGGCCTATCGGGTTGTGTGTCATATGTTATTGGTTTCACCGTGGATGTAATGAATTGCTTTGGTTACAGACATCAAATGTGCGTGGCTATCGATTTTGATCATAGTGACTTGAGGTGCTTCATGTGTAACAGTGTTTGGATATGATCGCGCATTGTAGCGAGGCTACGTGGAGTTAGGACCCTTCGAGGTAGATTCAGGCATTCTATTTCTATGAGGTGAGACGGGGTCTCAGCCTTGGGTTGTAATGGTGTTGATGAGCTTGAGGTACAACTCTTTCGTTTGAGTCATTTGTCCTGATTTGGGTATGTTCAGACCGTTCCTCATTGGTACGTGTATTATGCAAGTTGTGGCTTAGGCCTGTATTGAGGTGTCGTGTCACCAGAGTGGTGTGTTGGATTCGAGGTGATCGTTGGAGTCATTAATGAATACGGACATATTTGATTTCAGCTTGTTAGAAGGATAATATCGAGATTCAGCCCGAAAATCTGTTGTGGTATTAGTCAAAGGGGAAGCGGCTTCATGAATGGTTGATATGAGAAATGGTTACGGTTTATAGCATGTTTCATTTATCGTTGGCATTATATGAAAGTGTTGGAATAAGACCTTAGTTGATAAGAGGTTTTTTACCGGTATTTGGTTATTGTAGGCAACTGCTGTGAATGGAGGCTACCGTTTCGAGTGTTTGGACCATGTGGTATATCATATGATCTCACCTGAGGTTGCAGGTATGGGTTATTACAGCTGGTTCGGGTTTATTCTGAGTATAGATGTGAGGTCCTGATCTTGTGTATGATTTCGGAAAGTGCAAGGTGGTTCTACGGTTTATGGTTTAGATGGACTGTGAAATTTTAGCTATATTGTGTTATCGGACCTATGCGAGATAGGGTGACGAGGGATCACCCCGGGTATATGCTTGGTAAAGTTATTCAGCTGTTGGTTAGCTTCTAGGACAACTCTGGGTACGCTCGAGGACGAGCGTTGGTTTAAGTTGGGGAGGATGTGACGACCCGACCCGTCGTATCAGGTATTACTGCCCCGTTTTCCTCATTTATTACTTATTCATGTTTCATTACCGGTATGTGGTGAGTTAGAGTTGATTCGGATTGGTTTTGATAAGAAATGAGACACTTAGTCTCTTTTAAGAAGGCTTAAGTTGGAAAAGTCAACCGGACGTTGACTTATGAGTTAGAGGGCTCGGATGTGATTTCCGGTGATTCGGTTAGCTTCGGGAGATGATTTGTGACTTGGGAGCGTGATCGGAATTTATTTTGGAGGTCCGGTGTAGAATTAGGCTTGAATTGGCGAAGTTAGTATTTTGGCGAATTCCGATTGATAGGCGAGATTTTGATATAGGGGTCGGAATGGAATTCCGAGAGTTGCAGTAGCTCCGTATGTCATTTGGGATGTGCGTGCAAAGTTTCAGATCATTCGGACGAGGTTTGGTAGACTTTTTGATCGAAAGTGCATTTCGGAAGTTTTTGAAGAACTTAGGCTTGAATCCGATGTGATTTGATAGTTTTAGCGTTGTTTGATGTGTTTTGATGATTGGAACAAGTTTGAATGATGTTATGGGATATGTCCGTGCTTTTGGTTGAGGTCCCGGGGGCCTCGGGTGAGTTTCAGGGTGGTTTCGGACCATTTCTAGGCCATTTTTAACTGCTGGTTTTTGGCTACACCAGTGTTCTATGCGATCGCGGGGAATTGGTCGTGATCGCGGTGAGTAAAATGTGAGAAACGTGTCAATGAATCGCGATCGCGTGAAGCCTTTCGCGATCGCGGAGAAGAAATATTCTGTTGCGTTGATCCCACTTCGGAAGCTTATATCTCACAATCTATAAGGAATATGGAGATGATCCAAAAAAAAAAATTGTAGCCCTTTGTGTCTAGTTTTCAGAAATGTAAATTAATTGGAATTTAAAGTTGTGTACAAAAAGTTATGCTGGTTACACTATAGGCTGCCCGGGAAGGTCTCTAATACACAGGGATGACTTTGGAAGCTTATAACTCACAATGTATAAGGAGTCAGGAAATGAGAAACATATGAAATTATAGCCCTATGTGTCTAGTTTTCAGAACATCAAACCATTCGTAATTTGGAATTGTGTGCAAAAAGTTATGACCACTATACTGGAGGTTGTCCGGAAGAGCTGGGAACTGTTCATCGCGATCGCGAAGCATTGTCCGTGATCGCGGAGAGTAAATTTTGGGCTGGAAAAATTGTTCTCCGCGATCGCGGAGCATTTTCCGCGATCGCGAAGAGTAAATACCTGGGCAGAATGTTTTAAAACACGTCAGTCACGATTTTGAGGTCATTTTACACCATAATTGCTCGTTTTTGGAGATTCTTGAAGGAGATTAACGAGGGGTTCAAGGGGGAACTTTTGGAGGTAAGTTTCTTGGACTCAAAACTCGTTTTTATTGTGAAATCCATCTAGGAAATCATTGAATTTTTGCTAAAATGGAGGAATAGGGCTTGGAATTTTCAAATTTTTAAATTGGGATTTGAAGGGTCAATTGTGGATGGATTTTGATGTTCTTAGTATGTATGAACTCGTGAGGAGATAAGGAATCCGGTGATGTAAATTTTGTAATATTTCGAGAAGTGGGCCCGGGGCTCGGGTTTTTCCAACTTCGTGATTTTTGATGTTTTTCGAGTCTTTTCGATTGGGTTATGTTTCCTTAGCATATTGTGATGTATTCACTCTGATTTTGGTTAGATTCGGCGCGCGTGGAGGCCGATTTGAGGGGCAAAGGCATCGCGGGTTTGAGATTTCACCGGTTCGAGGTGAGTAATGATTGTAAATGATATCCTGAGGGTTTGAAACCCCGGATTTGCACCCATAGTGCTATATTGAGGTGACTTGCACGCCAGATAGAGAGCGTGGGGTAGAGCACCATTGGGGATTGTGACTTGGTCCGTCCCGGTTGTTGATTTTACTACGTATTTCGCTATGACTTGTTGTTTTTCACTAGGACTTGGGCTTATTGCCATATTTGGGGCTTATTGCCGACTGTTTGAACTCCCTATGAGCTATCATCACTGTTTTCCTCACTATTTGAAATATTATTTGAACTCAGTCCATTGTCATTACACTATTTCATGAACTCAGCTATATTGTTACTCAACCTCGAGTTTTAACTGATATTTGATCTACTGTTTGAGCTGAGCATTATTGTTTCTTTACTTATGCCCGAGGGGCTTATGATTATTTTTGGACTGATTGAGGCCGAGGGCCATATGTGAGGATATGCTGAGTGATGTGAGGAGGCTTTAAGGCCTCGAGTGTATTGTGAGGAGGCTTTCAGGCCTCGAGTGTATTGTGAGGAGGCTTTCAGGCCTCGAGTGTGCTGTGAGAAGGCTTTCAGGCCTCATGTTGATATGTATAGGATTTCAGGCCTTATGATGATATAGCGCTTGGGCTGTAGGAGCCCCTCCGGAGTCTGCACACCCACAGTGAGCGCGGGTACCCATCTAGAGCGGTTAAATTTTAGACAGTGGTAACAATGGCACTGTAATACGCGTTTTGGTCAGGTAACAATGGCTGACCGGTCAGGTAACAATGACTGACTAATAACGAAAAATCATGCCCGAGGGGCGAACTTTTTTGTGCTCATCTTGCATACTTATTTGCATTTTTACCTGCTATGCTGTGGTATTTGTGCCCGAGGGGCGGATTTTCTCTGCTAATCAGCACTAACTATTTTGAACAGGTAATTATTGAAAGGACCATTTTCAAAAGAGATTTGAACTGAGCCGAAACATTCCTAAAGAGTTTCTCTGATTTCACTATTTTCTCGGAAATTGTACCCGGCTTCTATACAGCCCGTTGGTTGCTTTACGTGATTTCTTGCTGCTCAGTTATTATTTACTTCTATTACTCACTGAGTTGGAAGTACTCACTTTACTCCCTGCACCTCGCGTGCAGTTGCAGGTATCGTTCACCCGGTAGCGGGTTATTAGCGGATTGAAGGTATTATTATTGTAGCTGAGCAAGGTGACCGCCAGCGTTCGCGGCACCAGATGTTGTCTTTTATTTTCCAGAAATTTTACTTGTATATATTTATTGGCCTGTAGTTGTGTTAAGTTTCTTTAGATGCTCGTGACTTGTGACACCCCGGTCGGGTTGTGTTGGGTTGTACATACTGGTTATTATTGTCGTTAAGCTATATTCACCTATTCGTTTATGTTTAATAAATATTAAAGAGACGATTTGTTAGTTGGCTGGTTCTTGTCTTCACGAGAGGCGCCATCACGACCGGGTTGGAAATTGGGTCGTGACAGTATGATAATAGGTATTGAGTATGAAATAAAGTTTACAGGTTAGCAAAGTATGCCCCCATCTTGATCCATACAGAAAGATAAATGGTCAAAAGATTTGTGGACGGTCTTAATTCGTACAAAGCCAGGGATATGGCTTTTTACGTGGATAATAAGACTTTTCTATAAATAGTGGATATAGAAAAATTCAAACAGCGTTATGATAGAATTATTATATAGTCTCAGGAAGTTAACAAAAAGTCAAAGATCATAGGCGGATATAGTGGGTAGACAGGTGGAGGAAAGAATAGAAATCACATAACTCAGAGTCAATTAGTGGCTCATTTCTCTCCGTACCCAACTCCCTCCAAGAAGAATCAATAGGCTCAAAATCAGGCTTATCAGGGACGCAATGCTCCTACTCAAAGTCAGACAGTTCAGTCTTACCCTCAATGCCCTATTTATCAGAAAATACATTACGATCCATGTCGATTTGGTCAAAGGAAATGCCACCCCTGCAATGATTCGGGCCATAGCATTAGATATTTTCCTCAAGTCATTCAGGCCATAGATATTGAGGTAATATAGCTACTACTCTTTCTACACCTCATATAGTTTGGTCTAATAACTCTGCAGGTGTTGGTGTAGGTAGGGAATGAGCTTAGGCATGTGGCAAACCACTAGGCTCTATGCCGCCATAAACCGGCAGAATATAGAGGCATCAAATACAGTCATTATAGGAAATTTAATAGTGTGTGACCGTCTTTCTTATACTTTGATAGGCGTTGATTCTATTGTTATGTGTCACACTTCCATTCTATGACATTTGGAAAAGAACCAAAACAGTTAGAGTTTCCTTTGAGATTTCAATACCTGTTAGGAACTCGTGAGGAGTTGATTATGATACGTCTTTCACATAGAAATAATATATTCTCCAATAACAAGAAGCTAGTCACAATTGTCTATGAGACCTAGCTGAGTAAAGGGTAAAACTAAATAAAGTACCATAATTTGTAAGCAAAGGATATTATTCAAGAACAGCTTAAGACAGCTCAGCTTTTAGAAATCATATTCAGACGTAAGATATCATGACCTTGAGTTTAAAGAAGATTATTCTCAGGACCCGAAATTCCCTCCATCGGGATGATGATGACGCCTAACATCACACTTGCTAGGCAAGCCAACGTTAGAGATTTATTAGCCAAACCTTTTACGTTTCAGTGATTAACACTATGCAAGCTATACATGTCAAATAAACGCGGGAGTAAATAAATAACAACTTTGATAATATACTATCACTACCCAGAATCCGGAGTCACAATTCACGAACATTCTAAGATTTTGACTACAAGTATTTGTTCGAAAGAAAGTATAACTATTTGTAAAATAAAGGAAACAGTAAAGTCTGAGATATGGAAGGGGACGCCAGGGCCTGCGGACGCCAACATGACTACCTCAGGTCTTCGATCAGATAAAGCCAGTAGCTAACTCGGGATCAACTCGGTCCAACACCAAAATCTGCACAATATGCAGTGTAGTATCAGTACAACCGACCCCATGTACTGGTAAGTGCCGAGCCTAATCTCGGCGAAGTAGTGACGAGGCTAGCACAAGACACATACATAAACCTGTGAAGTTAAACAATATACAAGCATAATAACAACTATAAGAAGCTGAACAGGTAATAACAGGAGGCGAAACATGCTGATGGGAGTACAAGGCAAAGAAAGTCATAACAGTAAAGAAACAACAACAGACAAAATGCCTTACACCAATGAAAGTATTAAACACAGTAAAGACAAGTGCACGACATTACTCTTCATGATTTTACTCTCAACCTCACCATAATAGATAGCAGAAACAGCACGGCATCAGCCTTCGTGCATTAACTCTCATCCTCACCATATAAATAGAAGAAACGACATGGAAATCACCCTTCGTGCTTTAACTCTCAACCTCACCATGTAAATCAAATAAGAATGGAACGGCATCACCCTTCGTGCATTAACTCCCACTCACAAAACATTGCACGGCATCAACCTTCGTGCTTTAACACTCTTCCTCACCAAAATAATGAACAATATCAACAGGGAGAAGAAATATCAACAACAAGTCTTACTTCAACATTTGATTCTACAATATCAACCTCGAACTTGAGTCAATACTCAATCAATACCAAAATTCATACATATGATAAGAACATTCAACATAACAATAAACTAGTCTAAGCATGGATAATATGATTACGGAAAGCTACACTTTATGAATAAGACTCACTAGGATGCTATGACTCAAAACAACGCATAGGTACTCGTCACCTCACCTATACGTGGTACTCAATATCCAAACACGTAGCAAATAGGCAAATAATACCTAATCCCTCAAGACAAGGTTAACCACGACACTTACCTCGCTCCAACGGCCAAACTCAAAGCTCAATAATAGCTTTTCCCTTTACACAAGCCTCCGGACCAATAGAATCTAGAAAATTACCAACCAAACAATTCAATTTAAGCCTTAGGAACTACCTACGATGGCAAGGAATTCAATTTAAGCCATTTTTGAAAAAGTCAATAAAAGTCAACAACCGGACCCACTTGGTCCAAACCCGAAATTCGGAGCAAAACCCGATTACCCATTCACCTCGAGCCCGGATATACAATTGGTTTTGGAATCCGACCTCAATTTGAGGTCTAAATCCCCAATTTATCAAATCCCTAGTTTCTACCCAAAAAACCCCCAATTTCACCATCAAAATCATAGATTCTAGGTTGAAACCTTGTAGATAGAAGTGAAAGATTGAAAGAAACTAGTTAAGAATCACTTACGTATGATTTGGGGAAGAAAAGTCTTTACAAAATCGCCTCTTGTGTTTTAGGTTTTGAAAATTTGAAGAATGAATAGAAAATCCCGTTTTCCAACTATTTGTTCAGCTGCAGGTATCGCATTTGCGATATGGGGTTCGCAAATGCGAACTTCTCTTCGCAAATGCGAACTTCTCTTTGCAAATGTGAAGATTTACCTGAGCCTGCTAACGTCGCAAATGCGACCCATGGTCCGCAAATGCAATCTGTCAGGATCACAATTGCGATCAAAGCTTCGCAATTGCGAAGCCGTCCTTCCTTGCCCATTGCTCGCAAATGCGATACTTCTTCGCAAATGTGAGGCTTGCATTTGCGAGCCAGACCTCGCAAATGCGAAATCTGCAGACCTAAAGCACACCAACTATGTTTTTCTAAGTTCAATTCACTCCGTATCCTACCCGAAACTCACCGAGCCCTCAGGGCTCCAAACCAAACATGCACACAAGTCTTAAAACATCATACGAACTTGCTCGCGCGATCAAATTGCCAAAATAACACCTAAAACTACGAATTTAGCACCAAATCAAATGAAATTCTCAAGAACACTTTAAAATTTTTATTTTTTCATCCGGACGTCCGAATCACGTCAAACCAACTCCGTTTTTCATCAAATTTTACAGACGAGTCTTAAATATTATATTAATCCTGTATCGGGATCCGGAACCAAAATACGGACCCGATACCAACAAGATTAAACGTTTACAATTTCTTAAAAGCCATTAGATTTTCAGACTTATAATTTTTATCATAAATTCATAACTCGGGCTAGGGACCTCCGAATTCGATTCCGGGCATACGCCCAGGTCCCATATTTCGATACAGACCTACCGGGACTATCAAAGCACGAATCCGGGTCTGTTTACAAAAAATGTTGACCGAAGTCAACTCATATGAAGTTTTTAATAAAAAATCCTTATTTCTATCAACCTTCAACACAAAAGCTTTTCGGAAACACGCCCAGACTATGAACGCAAATCGAGAAAGGATTAAATGAGATTTTTAAGGCCTCGAAACATAGAATTTAGTTTTAAATCATAAGATGACCTTTTAGGTCATCACATTCTCCACCTCTAAAACAACCGTTCGTCCTCGAACGGACATAGAAAAGTACCTGAGCAGGTGAAAAGGTAGGGATATCTACTTCACATATCGGACTCGGACTCCAAGGTAGCTGCCTCAACGGGTTGACCCCTCCACTGCACTCAAACTGAAGGATTTCTCTTCGATCTCAACTAACAAACCTGCCGGTCTAAAATAGCTATCGGCTCCTCCTCATAAGTCAAATCCTTGTCCAACTAGACAGAGCTAAAATCCAGTACATGAGATGGATCACCGTGGTACTTCTGGAGCATGGACACATGGAATACCGGATGAACTGCTGATAAACTGGGTGGCAATGCGAGCTTGTAAGCCACCTCACCCACTCTCTGAAGAATCTCAAAAGGCCCGATGTACCTAGGTCTCAACCTGCCCTTCTTTCTGAATCTCATTACACCCTTCATGGGTGACACACAGAGCAACACTCTCTCTCTGACCATGAACGCTATATCACGGACCTTACGGTCAGCATAACTCTTTTGCGTGGACTGAGCTGAGCGAACTCTATCCTGAATGATCTTGACCTTATCCAAGGCATCCTGTACTAAATCTGTATCCAATAACCGAGCCTCCCCTGGCTCGAACCGTCCAATTGGCGATCGACACCGTCTATCATATAAAGCCTCATAAGGAGCCATCTGGATGCTCGACTGATAACTCTTATTGTAGGCAAACTCCGCTAGCGACAAGAACTGATCCCAAGAGCCTCCGAAGTCAATAACACAAGCGCGGAGCATATCCTCTAATATCTGAATAGTGCGCTCGGACTGTCCGTCTGTCTGAGGATGAAATGCTGTGCTCAACTCAACCCGCGTACCCAACTTGTAACACCCCTCATTGGTTTGTTTTTCAGGAACCCTTGGTTTGTTGTAGCTTCCATTTCTTGAGGACCATTTTCTCTCATTAGGTACTTCTTGAAATCCTTTGTGATCATGGTCATTTCATCCTCCTCTAGATCAGCACCTTCAGTGATTCTGAATGCCATGCTCCTTTCCTTCTTGGGTGCATCCATCTTCATGGTTTGCCTTCTAAGTTCATAGGCAGTGAGATTTCCAATTAGCTCATCCAATTTAAGAGTGGCAATGTTCTTTGATTCCTGAATAGCTGTGATTTTGCTTTCCCAAGAGATTGGCGGTACCCTTCAAAATCTTCTCAACTTTGTCTTCTTCAAGAATAACCATTCCAAGAGACTTAAGTTCATTTGTTAATGTGGTGAACCTTGTATAAATCTCTTGGACGGTTTCCCCTTCATTCATGGTAAAATTCTCATATTGAGAATACAGCAGTGTTCCTCTGGACCTCTTCACTTGAGGTGTTCCTTCATGAGCCACTTGCAAAGTGTCCCAGATTTTCTTAGTAGTGGTACAGCTTTGAATTCTACTGTACTCGTCTGGACCAAGTCCACACACAAGCCTTTTCTTGGCCTTTGCATTCTTTTCCCACTTCCTCAAGTCCTCAGCATTGCAGTCAGCTCTTGTTTTTGGCACATCTACTCCTTCAGAATTCTTCTTCATGGTAGCAAAGGGACCATCAGTGACAATGTCCCTTAACTGATAGTCTTCTCCGATGATGTGATCTCTCATCCTGTTTTTCCACCAAGAGTAGTACTGCCCATTAAAGAGTGGAGGCCTATCAGTGGATTGCCCTTCCCAGTTTCCAGGTGGTGCACTCATCTTGATCTGTTCCTAAGGTGTTAGCCTCTTCAAAGATAACCTACTCTGATACCAATTGATGTTCTAAACGTCAATACCACACAAGAGGGGGGGTGATTTGTGTGGTACCCAATTTTTGCTTAAACTGCTTCTGGAAGGACCTGGTTCTTCTAGGTGTACTTATTACTACTGTTTGCGGAATTAAAAGTACATAAAATAAAGAACACAGAGATTTTACGTGGAAAACACCTGGCTCAAAAGGTGAAAAAACCACGACCTACTACTCAGTAGGATTTTCCCAAACTTCCACTAAAATCACTGAGCCAAAACTGCATTTACAAAACTCATTGTAAACCTAAGGATTAACTCTAATCCCGTTGTGGCAACCAGCCTCTAACTGCTGCGACAACTTCAAGTTAACTCTAACTTGAATACTCAATATACCTATTACAATTGCTTCTAGATAAAGCCGAAAGGTACAATATGAAAACACCTACTACAATTGAACTAGAAATAAAGAAAGACACATAAAACTCTTTATGGAGCTGGTTCTTCAATCTGGTTCATGTAGCTTCTGGTTTGCACACTTGAATCACACACGAACTGCTTGCAAAAAGCCTTGCTATTTTGCTCCCAATTCACGTTTAACTTCTGCGTTTTTGTGCAACTTTTTAATGTGAGAACCTCCTGCAATTTATAGAGTTAGTAGATGAAGAAATAACTAGAGTTCTGATGCAACTCTTCCTTGGTGGAAGAGTTCTAGTTGATTTCAACTTCTAACTCCTTCCCTATCTTGGATAGTGTTCTCTTTGAGTAAGGAGTCCTTCTCCTTATCAATTATGCAACCTTTTCGATCAGGAGATATTAAATACACCAAGTTAAGCTTATCTCCTTCACGTGCATCCCACATGCTTGAATCTGCCCGTTTTTGTGAACCTGAAGGATGGACCACTGGATGGACCTGGTTCATGTCTGAGTTCCTTTGTCAGTCTTCAAAACTAACCTTTACTTGGGCCAACAAATTCCCCCTTGAACTTTGTCTTCCTTGAACTTGATGTTAGGCAGCCCTATCACCAGATCCTTAAAGACTAATTTGTTGAGTTGAATCAGACTTGCATGTCCAACTCTCTTGTGCCAAAGGAGGGGATCATTGTCCAACACACTTAAGCAAGTGAGTTCATTTTCTGAAAGTGTGGAAAAAACTACAATGCATGTATTGTTTACTCTTTTTCCCTGCAAAACAATCTTGTCAATGGTAAGATTAATCACAAAATATTTGGTAGTGGTGAATGCTACCAAGTTACCTTTATCACATAATTGTGATACACTGATTAGACTGTTCTTTAGGCCATCTATAAAGTAGACATTCTCAATAGAGTGAGAGTCAGTCTTACCTACCTTTTCAACCCCAATGATCTCACCTTTCTTCCCATTTCCAAAGGAGACATTACCTCCTTTGAGGTCCTCAAGTGAAAGGAACTGGTTCTTGCTTCCTGTCATATGCTTTGAGCAGCCACTATCCATGTACCATATTTGGCTGCTCCCTTTCACTTGGACCCACAAAAGGAAATCAGGAGTTAGTCTTAGGAACCCAAACTAGTTTGGGTCCCTTTCTATAGGCAAAAGGGTGAATCAAATTCTTTTTAGCCCAACCTGGCAGCCTATTTTCCCCTTGAACAAATTCTTTATTCTTTTGACTAGCCTTTTCTTTTGCAATACATTCACTTTTATAGTGACCAGTTTTACCACAATGTGTGCAAATTTTGTTCTCAGGAAGTGTGAGGTACTTGCTTTTGGGATCCCACTTAGGTGCAGAGGTCCCGTAACCAAGTCCTCTCTTATTGCTACTCTGGTGTTCATGTAGCCATGAAAGTGCATCGGAGGACCTATTCCATTTACAGGTTTTATCTAGCTCGTGCTTAACCTTGTTTAGATCCTCCTTAAGGACTCTTATCTGCTCATCTCTTTTGTACAACTCATCTTTCATTTTTCCTACATTTTCTTCTAAAGTGAGTTGTGTGTGGTCAGATTCCTTTTTACCAGTTCCTAATTTCAATTTTAGATTTTCAGATTTGAGCTCTAGGACTGTGGTGTCAATTTCATGAACCTGGTTCTTCAACTCAACATTTTTACTATCACTTTCACTAGCCCTAAGTTCCAGGTTTTTGCACTTAGCTTTCAGAATCACACACTCCTTAGAAAGTTGTTCCTTTTCATTGTTTATAACCTCAAATTCATCAATGAAATCTAGAAGTAACTCAGCGAGACTTTCTTTAGACAAAAATTTAATCTTGTTTTTAAGATGAATTATACTTACCTCAGATTCCTCATCGGATTTCCCAATTGCCATAAGTGCTTGTTCATCTCCATCTTCATCTTCTGAGTCATCATCTGAGCTTTCACCCCAAGCAGCAACCATAGCCTTTGTTGATCCTTTGTTCTTCTTGTGATGAACCTGTTCCTTCTTCCTGTTCCTTCGTTCAGCTCTTTCCTTTTTCCATTCAATTTCCCATTGAGGGCAGTTTTTGATGTGGTGATCAGTCTTCCCACACTTGTAACACCCCTCATTGGTTTGTTTTTCAGGAACCCTTGGTTTGTTGTAGCTTCCACTTCTTGAAGGACCATTTTCTCTCATTAGGTACTTCTTGAAATCCTTTGTGATCATGGTCATTTCATCCTCCTCTAGATCAGCACCTTCAGTGATTCTGAATGCCATGCTCCTTTCCTTCTTGGGTGCATCCATCTTCATGGTTTGCCTTCTAAGTTCATAGGCAGTGAGATTTCCAATTAGCTCATCCAATTTAAGAGTGGCAATGTTCTTTGATTCCTGAATAGTTGTGATTTTGCTTTCCCAAGAGATTGGCAGTACCTTTGTCAAAATCTTCTCGACTTTGTCTTCTTCAAGAATAACCCTTCCAAGAGACTTAAGTTCATTTGTTAATGTGGTGAACCTTGTATACATCTCTTGGATGGTTTCCGCTTCATTCATGGTGAAATTCTCATATTGAGAATACAGTAGTGTTCCTCTGGACCTCTTCACTTGAGGTGTTCCTTCATGAGCCACTCGCAAAGTGTCCCAGATTTCCTTAGCAGTGGTGTACAACTTTGAATTCTACTGTACTCGTCTGGACCAAGTCCACACACAAGCAATTTCTTGGCCTTTGCATTCTTTTCCCACTTCCTCAAGTCCTCAGCAGTGCAGTCAGCTCTTGTCTTTGGCACATCCACTCCTTCAGCATTCTTCTTTGTAGTTGCTAGAGGACCATCAGTGACTATGTCCCAGAGTTCATAGTCTTCTCCTATGATGTGATCCCTCATCCTGTTATTCCACCAAGAGTAGTAGTGGCCATTAAAGAGTGGAGGCCTATCAGTGGATTGCCCTTCCCAGTTCCCAGGTGGCGCACTCATGTTGATCTTTTCCTAAGGTGTTAGCCTCTTCAAGGATAACCTGCTCGATGTTCTAAACGTCAATACCACACAAGAGAGGGGGGGTGATTTTTGTGGTACCCAATTATCGCTTAAATTGCTTCTGGAAGGACCTGGTTCTTCTAGGTGTACTAACGACTGCTGTTTGCGGAATTAAAAGTACATAAAATAAAGAACACAAAGATTTTTACGTGGAAAACACCTGGCTCAAAAGGTGAAAAAACCACGACCTACTACTCAGTAGGATTTTCCCAAACTTCCACTAAAATCACTAAGCCAAAACTGCATTTACAAAACTCTTTGTAAACCTAAGAATTAACTCTAATCCCGTTGTAGCAACCAGCCTCTAACTGCTGCGACAACTTCAAGTTAGCCTATAACTTGAATACTCAAAATACCTATTACAATTGCTTCTAGATAAAGCTGAAAGGTACAATATGAAAACACCTACTACAATTGAACTAGAAATAAAGAAAGACACATCAAACTCTTTATGGAGCTGGTTCTTCAATCTGGTTCATGTAGCTTCCGATTTGCACACTTGAATCACACACGAACTGCTTGCAAAAAGCCTTGCTATTTTGCTCCCAATTCACGTTTAACTTCTGCGTTTTTGTGCAACACATGTAATGTGAGAACATCCTGCAATTAATAGAGTTAGTAGATGAATAAATAACTAGAGTTCTGATGCAACTCTTCCTTGGTGGAAGAGTTCTAGTTGATTTCAACTTCTAACTCCTTCCCTATCTTGACTTGTGTTCTCTTTGATTAAGGACTCCTTCTCTTTATCAATTATGCAACCTTTTCGATCAGGAGATATTAAATACACCAAGTTAAGCTTATCTCCTTCACGTGCATCCCACATGCTTGAATCTGCCCGTTTTTGTGAACCTGAAGGATGGACCACTTGATGGACCTGGTTCATGTCTGAGTTCCTTTGTCAGTCTTCAAAACTAACCTTTACTTGGGCCAACAAATTCCCCCTTTTTGATGATGACAAACACTGTGCTTTTCATAAGCTTAGCCCTGTTTCAACTCAGCTTAACATCAACACAATGTTAGAAACATTTTTCCTTTTTATCACTTATCATCAAGAACCAGGTACATTAGGTTATAAACATCACTGTTCAAAGTGTAAGCATCACTTGTTTAAAGCACAACCTTTTTCCCCCTTTTGGCATCATCGAAAAGTTGCATAAAAAATGTGAGATAACCAGATTTTAAAGCTTACTCATGGCCACTGGGGCTACTTCAAATGCAATCATGAATTAATCATCATAGATCAAGCTAAGAATTTAAACCATCAAAGAAATATAAACAAACAGTTAGAGCAAAAACAGTGAATTTCATTGATGATTGATAAGATTCTACCACAAAGCATAAGAAGAAATAAAAATACTGAAAACATGAGCAAAAGAACAAAAAGTCTCGAATTGGGTCACTGGTTGATCTACACTAGGCTANNGACTTAAGTTCATTTGTCAGTGTAGTGAACCTAGTATACATCTCTTGGATAGTTTCTCCTTCCTTCATAGTAAAATTCTCATATTGAGAATACAGCAGTGTTCCTCTGGACCTCTTCACTTGAGGTGTTCCTTCATGAGCCACTTGCAAAGTGTCCCAGATTTCCTTAGCAGTGGTACAGCTTTGGATCCTGCTGTACTCATTTGGACCTAGTCCACATACAAGCCATTTCTTGGCTTTAGCATTTTTCTCCCACTTCTTCAGGTCTTCAGCAGTGCAGTCAGCCCTTGTCTTTGGCACGTCCACTCTTTCAACATTCTTCTTTGTAGTTGCTAAGGGACCATCAGTGACTATGTCCCAGAGTTCATAATCTTCTCCAATGATATGATCCCTCATCCTGTTTTTCCACCAAGAGTAGTAGTGGCCATTAAAGAGTGGAGGCCTATCAGTGGATTGCCCTTCCCAGTTCCCAGGTGGTGCACTCATGTTGATCTTTTCCTAAGGTGTTAGCCTCTTCAAGGATAACCTGCTCTGATACCAATTGATGTTCTAAACGTCAATACCACACAAGAGGGGGGGGGGTGATTTGTGTGGTACTCAATTTTCGCGTTGGAAGGACCTGGTTCTTCTAGGTGTTCTTATTACTGCTGTTTGCGGAATTATAAGTACTTAAAGTAAAGTGCACAGAGATTTTACGTGGAAAACACCTGGCTCAAAAGGTGAAAAAACCACGACCTACTACTCAGTAGGATTTTCCCAAACTTCCACTAAAATCACTGAGCCAAAACTGCATTTACAAAACTCTTTGTAAACCTAAGGATTAACTCTAATCCCGTTGTGGCAACCAGCCTCTAACTGCTGCGACAACTTCAAGTTAGCCTATAACTTGAATACTCAAAATACCTATTACAATTGCTTCTAGATAAAGCTGAAAGGTACAATATGAAAACACCTACTACAATTGAACTAGAAATAAAGAAAGACACATCAAACTCTTTATGGAGCTGGTTCTTCAATCTGGTTCATGTAGCTTCCGATTTGCACACTTGAATCACACACGAACTGCTTGCAAAAAGCCTTGCTATTTTGCTCCCAATTCACGTTTAACTTCTGCGTTTTTGTGCAACACATGTAATGTGAGAACATCCTGCAATTAATAGAGTTAGTAGATGAATAAATAACTAGAGTTCTGATGCAACTCTTCCTTGGTGGAAGAGTTCTAGTTGATTTCAACTTCTAACTCCTTCCCTATCTTGACTTGTGTTCTCTTTGATTAAGGACTCCTTCTCTTTATCAATTATGCAACCTTTTCGATCAGGAGATATTAAATACACCAAGTTAAGCTTATCTCCTTCACGTGCATCCCACATGCTTGAATCTGCCCGTTTTTGTGAACCTGAAGGATGGACCACTTGATGGACCTGGTTCATGTCTGAGTTCCTTTGTCAGTCTTCAAAACTAACCTTTACTTGGGCCAACACGCTCCCACTTCCACTCAGGAATCTCTATCTTCTGAAGCAAACCACCAGGTCTTTGATGCTCGTACTTTACTTGCTGACATTATAGACACCGAGCTACATACGCAACTATATCATTCTTCATCCTCCTCCACCAATAATGCTGCCCCAAGTCCTGATACATCTTGGCGGTGCCCGAATGCATAGAATATTGGGAGCTGTGGGCCTCTTCTAGAATCAACTCACGAAGTCCATCCACATTAGGCACACAAACACGACCTTGCATCCTAAAAACTCCATCATCTCCAACCGTAACCTGCTTGGAATCACCGTGCCGCACTGTGTCCCTAAGGACAAACAAATGAGGATCATCATACTGCCGCTCCCTGATGCGCTCAAACAATGAAGACTAAGCGACCGCACATGCTAGAACACGACTGGGCTCAGAAACATCCAACCTCAGGAACTGATTGGCCAAACCCAGAACATTTAATGCAAGCGGTCTCTCACCAACTGGAATGTACGCAAGGTTGCCCATACTAGCTAACTTCCTACTCAAAGTATCGGCCACCATATTGGCCTACCCGGGATGATACAAGATGGTGATATCACAGTCTTTCAATAGCTCTAACCACCTCCTCTGCCTCAAATTGAGCTCCTTTTGCTTGAACAAATACTGCAAACTCTTATGATACGCGAACACCTCACACGACACGCCATATTCTTCAGGGCGTGAACAATGGCTGCCAACTCTAAGTCATGAACAGGGTAGTTCTTCTCGTGAACCTTCAGTTGCCGTGAAGCATATGCAGTTACCTTGCCACCCTGCATCAATACCGCACAAAGTCCAATACGAGATGCGTCACAATATACTGTATAAGGCCCTGAACCTGTGGGATATACCAACACTGGCGCCGTAGTCAAAGCAGCCTTGAGCTTCTGAAAGCTCGCCTCACACTCGTCCCACCATCTGAACTGGGCACCCTTCTGGGTCAACCTGGTCAATGGGGCTGCTATATATGAAAACCCCTCCACAAACCGATGGTAATAGCCCGCCAATCCCAAGAAACTCTGGATCTCCGTAGCTGATGTGGGTCTAGGCCAGTTCTTGACTGCCTCAATCATCTTAGGATCTACCTGAATACCTTCTGCTGATACAACATGACCCAAGAAAGCAACTGAACTCAAAAAAAACTCGTATTTTGAGAACTTAGCATATAACTGGCTGTCTCTCAAAGTCTAAAGAACGATCCTAAGATGCTGCTCATACTCCTCTCAACTACAGGAGTAGATCAAGATATCGTCAATGAAAACAATCACAAAAGAATCCAGATAGGGCTTGAATACCCGGTTCATCAAATCTATAAATGCTGCTAGGGCATTTGTCAGTCCAAATGACATCACTAGAAGCTCGTAGTGCCCATACCGAGTCCGAAAAACTGTCTTAGGGACATTGGATGCCCTAATCCTCAACTGATGGTAGCTAGACCTCTATTCGATCTTCGAAAACACTTTGGCACCCTGAAGCTGATCGAATAAGTCGTCAATCCTTGGCAATGGATACTTATTCTTGATGGTGACTTTGTTCAACTGCCGATAATCAATGCACATCCTCATTGATCCATCTTTCTTCTTCACAAACAACACGAGCGCACCCTAGGGCAAGACACTAGGTCTAATAAAGCCCTTATCAAGCAAATCTTGCAACTGCTCCTTCAACTCTTTCAAATCCAGCAAGGCTATACGGTATGGAAGAATAGAAATGGGCTGAGTGCCCAGAGCCAAATCAATACAGAAGTTATCCCTGTCGGGTGGCATCCCCGACAGGTCTGTAGGAAACACCTCTGGAAACTCACGAACGACCGGTACTAAATCCATGGAAGGAACCTGCGCACTAGAATTGCGGACATAAGCCAAATAAGCTAAACACCCCTTCTCGACCATATGCCGAGCCTTCACATAAGAGATAACCCTGCTGGTAGAATGGCCTAGAGTCCCTCTCCACTCCAATCGAGTCAACCCAGGAAAGGCAAAGGTCACTGTCTTGGCGTGACAGTCCAATATAGCATGATAAGGTGACAGCCAATCCATCCCCAAAATGACACCAAAATTGACCATATCGAGAAGTAGGAGATCTACGCGAGTATCAAGACTCCTAATAGTAACCATACACGAACGATAAACGCACTCTACAGCAATAGCATCTCTCACCGTGGACACATACACAGGGGAACTCAAAGAATCACGTGGCACAACCAAATATGAAGCAAAAAGGATGACACATACGAATAAGTAGAACCCGGATCAAATATCACTCAGGCATCTCTGCTGCAAACTGAAACCGTACCTGTCATAAACGCGTCAGATGACTCAGCCTCAGGCTTAGTTGGAAAAGCATAGCATCGGGGCTGGGCCCCACCACTTTGAACTACATCTCAAGGACGAGCCCGGTCTGGCTGGCCTCCACCTCTAGCGGCCTGACCTCCACCTCTAATGCCTCGACCTCCACCTCTAGCTGTCTGACCCCTACCTCTAGCTGGCTGAGCGGGCGGTGAAGCACATGGTGCCGGAACCATGGCACGAGAACCTTGATACTGATAACTTCTCTATGCTCGAGGGCAATATCTAGCAATGTGGCTTGGATCACCGCAAGTATAACAAGACTTCGGCTGCTGAGATTGCTGACCCTGAAACTTAACCTGGCGGACTGAGTAACCACCCTAAAAAATTTGGAGCGGAGGTGCACTAATAGGACTTGGTGCTGCACTATAGGCTAGCTAATCGGAATAATGCATATGAGGGCCACGGCCACCTGAAGCACCGTGAGAAGCCTGTAATGCTGAATGAAACAGCCTGGGAGGATGGCCTCTACCAAAATTACCCCTGCCTCCAGACGAGGCACCACTGAATCTATCCGAATGACGAGGTCTCTTTTCAGATCCCTGACCACTCCCCTAAGCTAGTACCATCTTAACCCGCCTGGCAACATTGGCTGCCGCCTGAAAAGAAATCTCACTCCCAGTCTCCTTAGCCATCTGCAATCTAATAGGCTGAGCAAGTCCCTCAACAAACCTCCTCACTCTCTCTCTCTGTAGGAAGCCAAAGAATAACATGACGGGCCAGATCCACAAATTGAGTCTCGTACTAAGTCAGTCATAGAACCCTGCTGCAGATGCTCGAACTACTTCTGATAGTCCTCTTTTTGAGTGATAGGAAGGAACTTCTCAAGAAATAACTGAGAGAACTGGTCCCAAGTGAGAGCAGGCGATCCAGCTGGTCTGGTCAACATATAATCCCTCAACCATTTCTTGGCGGAACCCGACAGATGAAATGCAGCAAAGTCGACCCTATTGGTCTCCACTATCCCCATATTCCGTAACACCTCATGACAACTGTCCAGATAGTCCTGGGGATCCTCTGAAGATGTACCGCTATAGTGAACTAGGAAAAGCTTGGTAAACCTATCCAATCTCTAAAAAGCCTCAGAAGACATAGCTGGTCCATCACCAGTTTGTGCCGCAATACCTTGCTAAACTACCCCAACGGGTTGAGCTGCTGGAGTCTGAAACTAAGGAGCCATCTGCTTCGGAGTATGGGTAGAGGGAGTCTATGCTCTTCCCCCAGCCTGAGAGACGGCTGGTGCTATAGGGAATGTGCCGGTCCGTGCCACACTCTCCATGAGGCCTACTAGACGGACCAAAGCATCTTGAAGTACCGGGGTGGCGATTATCGGGCTCTAAACAAAATCACCGTGAAGAACAAGTACCCTATTCTGCTAATGGCAGACTTGTTAGATAGACTGGGTGGTACGACGGTGTTCACTAAGATAGACCTGAAGACAGGTTATTGGCAAGTTCGGCTTGTAGAGGGTGATGAACACCAGATGACATGTGTGACAAGATATGGGTCGTACGACTTCCTGGTCATGCCGTTCGGCTTGACTAACGCCCCAGCTACATTTTGCACTCTGATGAACCAAGTCTTCCGAGAGTATATTGACGAATTCGTGGTGGTCTACTTGGATGACATTGTGGTATATAGTCAAACATCGGAAGAACACCCAGTGCACTTGCGGAAGGTCCTAGCTCGATTGCGGGAGCATGAACTATATGCGAAGCCATCCAAGTGCTCCTTTGCTTAAAAGCAAATTGACTTCCTCAGACATGTCATCGAGGAAAGGTGGATCAAGATGGACCAACAGAAGATTCAGGCAATCACAGATTGGCTGCCGCCTAAGGATGTCCACGTCTTGAGGGCATTCCTTGGCCTATGCAAATTCTACCGGCGGTTTGTGAAAAACTACTCCCTCATCGCAGTGCCATTAACAGAACTCCTCAAGAAGGTCACACCCTGAGATTGGGGACCGAGGCGAGCGGAGGCCTTCAACGCACCAAAAGCGGCTATGTCTAGTGGCCCCGTCTTGGCCCTCCCTGATTTGGCCAAGCCATTCAAGGTACAAACGGATACATCTGACTATGCCCTCGGCGGAGTCTTGCTACAAGAAGGGCATCCTGTAGCGTACGAGAGTTAGAAGCTGAAGGATGCAGAGCGGCGCTATGCCGCCCATGAGAAAGAATTATTGGCTGTCGTCCACTACTTGCGCCTTAATCTGCTGGGGACCCCGTTCGTGGTCAAGAATGACAACATAGCTGTTAGCCATTTCATGACCCAGCCGAAGCTGAATGGTCGACAGGCTAGGTGGCAGGAACTCCTAGCTGAATTCCACTTCAACCTGGAGTAGCGAATTGGGAAGACCAATCATGTTGCTGATGTGCTCAGTCGGAGAGCTGATCTAGCATCGGTGTGCCTGCTCGCCACCCTAAGGGGGAGCGAAGTAGCCACCTCCATCAAGGACCAGTTACAGGATCTACTCAATAAGGATCCTGCTGCACAGTATTTGGTTGATTTGGTAGGACAGGGCAAGACTCGCCAGTTCTACATGGAAGATGGTTTTTTGAAAGTGAAAGGGAACCGATTTTATATTCCTAAAGGAGGAGATCTGCGAAGGACTCTTCTGGCGGAATGTCATGATACTCTGTGGGTCGGCCATCCCGGTGAAGAACGCACCTTGGCATTACTTCGTCGTGCATATTATTAGCCTCAAATGGCCGATGACGTCGTTCAATATGTGAAGACTTGTCTAGTATGCCAGAAGGACAAGTCGGACCGCTTGACACAAGCGGGACTCTTGGAACCACTAGCTGTCCCAAAGAGACCTTGGGAAAGCGTTTCCCTAGATTTCATCACCGGATTGCCCAAGGTCGGAGATCTCACAACTATCTTGGTTGTGGTGGATCAGTTTTCCAAATATGCTACCTTTATTGCAGCCCCACAATATATATCGGCAGAAGATACAACTAGACTCTTCTTCTCTCATGTCGTCAAATATTGGGGCCTACCCAAAGACATTGTTAGTGATCACGACTCACGCTTCACTAGCAACTTTTGGACCCAACTCTTTAAGAGCCTTGGGTCAAAATTGAGTCACACCTCAAGTTTTCATCCGCAATCTGATGGCTAGACGGAGCGGTTCAATGGTATGTTAGAGGAATATCTCCGCCACTTTGTAACCGGATCGCAGAAGAATTGGGTGAAGCTTCTGGATACTGCTCAACTGTGTTTCAATTCACAAAAGAGCTCTAGTACAAACAAAAGCGCTTTTGAAATTGTTACCGGACAGCAACCACTACTCCCAAACACAGTGAATGCACCAAACATGTCTAAATCTCATCGAGCTGCTAGCTTCTCAAAAGAGTGGAAGCGAAATTTGGAGATAGTGCGGAGCTATCTTGTCAAAGCTCAAAAGCGGATGAAGAGGCATGCTGATCAAAATCATCGCTTTGTTGAATACCAAGTAGGAGACAAAGTGATGGTCAAAATCCCAAAGCAGTACTTATTTGAGGGGTCCATGACCCTCGCCTATTGCAAAAATACATTGGACCCTTGTCCATTGAAAGGCGCATTGGGAAAATTACATACCGGGTGGATACCCCAGCTTCGTGGAAAATTCATCCTGTCTTCCATGTCAGCCTCCTGAAACCTTTTCGGGAAGACACGGAGGATCCTTCACGGAGCCAGCTCACAATACCTAGTATTCGAGGTCCCAATTCAACCGGAAAAAGGTGTGTTGAAGCTATACTTGATGATAGAGTGATTCATGCCTCAAGGAAATATCACCAAGAGTTCTTGGTGAAATGGCAGGGCTATGATGCAGAGGAGAATACTTGGGAGAGGGGAACAAACCTCAAAGCCTACAAGATCCTAATTGAAGATTATCTTGCAAGTAAGGCGCCGAGGACGTCGCCAACTCAGGTAGGGGAGAATGTCATGGGCAGCTTTCCAGCCATGCCCCATGACCCCTTAGGCGCGCCCCGTGGCATCCTAGCAAGCCTCCCAATGCCTAGCGCCACAGACGGCCCCGTGGTCTTGGCCGCGCCAAGTGACAAGCGCGCATGTGTCTCTGTCGCCCCAACGATATCCCTCGCCAGCGCCCAGCTACAGGAAAATGCCAACAGCGCCGCGCGCACAGACCGTGATGCCAAAGACAATGCTGCTGACTACGGACCTGTTTCTGCCTTGTAGAAAACTAAGTCCTTTTCATTGTAAATATAGAGTAGTTTTATTTCATGTACTTCCATTATGTTTCTCTAGCTTAGTCAAGTCTAGTCTTGTAGCTTTGGTTTATTTTTTTTAAGCATTATTAGGGGGGATCAAGCAATCAAACTTTCTAGCAAGCAAACAATTCTATGTACTGGTGTCTCCCCCCCTCTACACCGTGTTGCTTTTCTGTAATAGCTTTCTTTCATTCTCAATTCTCATTTCTGTTCTCTCAATTGCTTTTGACATTGGTTTTCCCGTACGACACTGACAATCTCGTCTAGCGTACGGAGGGGACCTCAGTTGGCGGACAGTAACTACACTGACATCAGTTGCTTAGCCTTATGCCGCCCTTCCAAGGAATCTCATGAAGGCGCCGCGTAACATTTAGCATGAAAAGGTACAAAGCTGACTGTAGAAATTTTTATAAACAATCATATTCGTGCTTTAGCACGAAAAGGCATGCCCTCCTAGAAGGCCAGCCTATAAAAGACCCCAAAATGTGATTTAGGTTATTTTTTTCATCTTCGAAATGAAGGGCACAACTCAAACGACCTCTTTTGACTACTCTAAACATACAGGTGAGTTCTTATGATCAAGATTGAAGGCTTGACACGTCAGAACACAAAATCTAACATCAAGATCATAGATTTTGGTAGGTATCAAGAGAACCCATCAAGAACCACAAAGAAATAGGGTTTGGAGAATCATTCCCAAAGGTAATTTTTGATGCTCTATCTTGTTAAATTTTTGTTGTTGAAATGTATAAAGAATATTGACTACAAGTATTAATATAGTTAATGGTGAAATAGTAAATTATTATTAAAGGCTAGTTTGAAACTTTGTGGAAGAAGATTGGATGAAATAGATAATAAAGATTATTCTAAGTGATCTTATAGGACTACAGATTAGCAGGAACTCAGTCCCCATACCAATGATCCAATTAAATTTAAAATTGGGGTAATTGTAGCCTAAAAAGATGGACGAGGGTTGATGGTTTGTACAATCTTAAATGTAGATTTTGGAACATTGGTTACAAGGATTATTGAACAAGAAAATCGAACATTCACTTAGGTAAGTTGAGTTTACAATTTTCCTCTGTCAAGGGCCTGACAAAAACATACTTAGTAAGAAAATTATTGATAATTAAGAAGGTGCTTGAATTTCTTAAGTGAAAATATTTAGATGGTCATTTGAAAATCCTTGATTACTTAAATGATATGAATCTATCATTAGTTCATGATACATATTATCTTACAAAAATAGAATTTCCTTGCATGCTAACTCAGTTTGCGCATAACATTAAAAGTAAATGAATCTCTTGTTTGATTTGATGATTGTTATGTCATTGTTTGTATTTATTCAAATTTAACTCAGATTTAATATGTGTGATCACATACAGAAAGAGAAAATAGTCTATTGGATACTCTATCCATGAGGGCCTAGTGTGCTTGAGTTGGTCTAGTGGACACTCTATCCATGAGGACCTAATGTACCTGAGCTAGTCTAGCCATCTTATTGACGAGGGCCTAGCGGGTGTAAGTGATGTGGTTGCCAGGACTAGCTGCCCCACACTCACAAGTGCTTCGTGTTCAGATTCAATTCAGATTCAAAAATAAAAATATTTTCCCAAGTGTAAAAGTTGTCAGGGCCGAGGAATGGGAAATCCATCCCCGCACTTACAAGTGCCACCAAATTTATGTATTTGGGAAAAGTGGCCAACCTCCCCGAGTGTAAAAGTCATGGCTGAGGAATGGGCCAATCAATCTCCGCACTCACAGGTAATATTATTTGTAGATAAAGTTTTTAGGATAAAGAAACTCATCTATATTCATCCATTTGAACTTAACTAAGATTTCATGTATCAGCTCAACTTTCAGTCTTCAGTTTTAGTTTATTTAATTTCTTAAGTTATGTTTATTGCATCCTTATTATAACTGTTTAGTCCAGAAAAGTCTTGTCCTCAGCTTAGAGGTGTAAACAAGACTTAATGGGTATCCTTGGAGGTACTTAGCTCGTTTGGTCCTACCACGTCGTATGACATGCATTGAGTGTGCATGTGAAGAAGCTCGTGAGTAGATTTTGAACCTCTTGTAGATCCAGTAAATAGACTCCATTGATTCATCCCAATAGTAGTTGAATATCTTCAGGCTTTCAGTCATTTAGATATTTTATTATTTTAGGGAATACCGCAAATATATTACTTTACTTTTATTCTTTAGAGGCTCATGAATGTCGTTTGTACGTTTAGATTTTTAGATATTGTTTCGCTAAACTTTCAGTAGCTATTTTAAGATGGTTCTAATATAAGACTTATTCATACTTGGGTTGTTTAAATAACCTTATGAGCATGTACAATTAGATAGAACAAAACTTGCTCGACAAATAAGATAGGTTGAGCGCCATACATTCCACCCCAGTTTCAGGGGGTGAAACCCTTCCGGCCCCTAGTTCCGCCCCTGCTTATGGTTGGAGCAGATCTTAATTTCGGTATCATTGCATGTTTACTATGTAAGGAGGTGGATTTGTACACTTCTCGTTTTACTATTAGGAGGTAAAGGCAATACGTCCATCATCTATGTAACCTCTATTTTCACCATTAATGAAATATTCCACCTACATCAGTGGGAACTAGGTGGTTGCCTTCTCAAATTGTACTTGCAAAACTTTTATCGTTTATGTGGCCCTTCAGTCATAACATTTAAATAGATTTAGGCCTAGTTGTTGACAACTGTTAAGATATTGGACTACTAAAGTATTTATGAAGAAGACATTGTATTTCACTCTTTAAAGTTCAAATGTGAAAGAAGTTAAAAATGGACCACTTCAAGTAGTATTACGTAAGAGTCAAAGTGGGCTCACTCATCCAAGTCCATTTATATCAAAATGATTGATAACTGGCAGTTTGAATGAATAGTTTCACCTTCACAACTACCCCCAAATTAATTCTGAAAAGGCTCATTAATTAGGCTGCAGTTCTGCTGGCCCAATTTATCCTTAATACAGCAGTACTTCATGGTCCATATATTTACACAAATGTGAAGAACAAATTGATTAAATAATTGAGGAAAAAAAAAAAGAAGAAGAAAGCAAAAAGAAAACAATCTGCTACATGGTGAGAAGTACAACCAATATATTTAGAAATTTGGTGTTTGGATTAGAAGACAATTTGCTTTGGGGTAGCTCGATGTACGCATGGTCAAGGAAGGTTACATTAAGTTTATCATACGCACTCTTACTTTATACTTATGTAAGCAGGGACGGATGCACGCTTACCGTAGCGATTTCATGTGACACCGCTTTAACGGTAAAATTTTATTAAATATATGTATTAACACTATAAGAAAATGGATAAGTAGGAAAAAATGATACACTTGACATAAATTGTGTCTTGATGTGTTGATTATGTGCTTGATTTTGCTCTAAGAGGTCAAAGGTTCAAACCTCAACTAGCACATTTTTCTTTTGCAAATATTTGAGAGAGCCTTTGTGGTGGAAAATTGTGATGAGGTAGAATTGAACTCAGGACATTTTCTAACTTAAGACTCAACAAAACCAATAAACTAAGGCTATTTCTTGTCTAAAAGTATGATAATCAAAATTATATTTCAGTTCCTTTATAAATTTCGACACCGCTTACAAAAATTCTTATATACGCCCATGTAAGTAAGATAGAACATATATTCTCCGGGTCATGTGGCGTCAACTAATTTTATCATTAACCCTAGACTTACGTCGATGTATGTGTAAACTTCTTTAGGTACGTATTAGAGAATTCCTTTTTAAACACAACTTCTTGGTTTTATTTTGCTCTCTGGAAAATAGATTAATTTCCTAGAAAAAATTAAAAATAAAAAAGGAACTAAAAAAAAGGAGGCCCATCAATTTCTTAAAATCACATAGTAGTTTCGATTTTCAGCCGTTTGTTTTAGCCTTTTAGTAAAGCAACTAATCCAAACACATGTATAATTGTTTTCTACAATATCTTATAAACTCTAAAAGTTCTTCAGAAGCTACACAAAACCAAATCCCAAGTGTAGTACCCCAAGATGTTCAATTATGTGTCTTATTTTTGTTTAAAAGCACGGGCTAATCAGTTTTGAGACTGATAATTAAAAAATAGCCAATGTTTGCAAAGTCACTGAAAATAACAAATGTTTTGCTGAAACACGGAAATTCCAGCATAATATGCTCGATTATGGAGCTCCTGCGTATAAACTTCCAGCATATTATGTTGGAACTCCTACACATTATGAAATCCAGCACATTATGCTGGGATCTCATATGTAAAAAAATCCAAACTCTAAATTATGCTGAATTTTTTTCGATTTTTAAGAGTGTTTCTTTTCAGGTTTTATCTTTACATGAAAAAATGGCTAGATTTCGATTACTTTTAAAAATGTGACTACTTTTCAATTACCAGTTATATATCTGGCTATTTATGATTTTTCCCTTATTTTTCTTATTAATCTATTTAGAAAAAGGGATTGTTACACAAATAGTCGGCCAGATTTAGTGATTACTTCTTCTAGCTGATATACATATATTATACATTAGCAGATTATTTTTAATTTAATAATTTAGGCGGGCGGCTATTTGGGTTATTCTTCTTAAGAAAATATCACTTTGTATATTTAGTAACTTTTTTAATTCCTATTTTACTCTTAACAATAGTACTTCCTTATAAAAATTGTGGGGTCCATCCCATTGGTAATAGGCATGTGCCTATGATTACTTTGGCCCCAAGTTTGGAAATGTATGGAGGAGAATTGAAGCTCCTCCTGTAGCATTCTTGGAGGCCACGTATTTTCTCCTATAAAAGGAGAGCTCTTTCACTTCTTTTAAACACACCAACAAAGAGAGAAAAAAGAGTGAGGCATCACAGATAGGGTATAAGAAAATAGTCTGTGAGGAAAATAGAGAATGTGAGCGATATTGTAGTGAGGTGAAAATATCAAAAGAGGGTTATCTCTTTTGAGTATTTAGTGGTCTTTGGATTATTTTACTCGGGCCTACAAAGTGTAAAATTCCTTGCTATAGTGATATCAGTTGCTCCTCTCGGGGTCGTGGTTTTTCCCCTTATTCAGAAGGGTTTTCCACGTAAAAATCTTGGTGTCGTTGTCACTCTTTTATTCTTGCTGATTACCGTATCTCAGTGCTATATTATTATTCCGCTTTTATTACCGTAAATATTATTACTGTGGGAGATTTATTCCCAATAACTGGTATCAGAGCACAGGTTCTGCTCGTTCACAGAAATACTATTTACTGTCGGTAGTACTATACTCGGCGAAAAATAAAAAATGTCCGGAGTAAAGTACGAGGTAGCAAAATTCAACGGAGATAACGGTTTCTCAACATGGCAAAGAAGGATGAGGGATTTACTCATCCAACAAGGATTACACAAGGTACTAGATGCTGATGCCAAAAATCTTGATACCATAAAAGCTGAGGATTGGGCTGACTTGGATGAAAGGGCTGCTAGTGCAATCAGGTTGCGCTTATCAGATGATGTGGTAAATAACATCATTGATGAAGACACCGCACGTGGCATTTGGACAAGGTTGGAAAGCCTATACAGGTCCAAAACGCTAACAAATAAATTGTACCTGAAGAAGCAGTTATACGCCCTACACATGGGTGAAGGTACGAATTTTTTGTCACATTTAAATGTGTTTAACGGACTAATCACACAGCTCGCCAACCTCGGAGTGAAAATCGAGGAAGAAGATAAAGCGATCTTGCTATTGAACTCGTTGCCGTCTTCGTACGATAATTTGGAAACAACCATCCTGCACGGTGAGACTACCATTGAGTTGAAAGATGTCACATCGGCTCTTCTACTCAATGATAAGATGAGAAAGAAACCTGAAAATCAAGGACAAGCTCTCATCACAGAAGGTAGAGGCAGAAATTATCAAAGGAGTTCGAAAAACTATGGTAGATCCGGAGCTCGTGGGAAATATAAGAACCGATCCAAATCAAAAGTCACGAAATTGCTACAATTGTGATCAACCAGGTCACTTCAAAAGTGATTGCCCAAATCCAAGGAAGGGTAAAGGTGAAAGCAATGGCCAGAAGAATGACGACAACACAACCGCCATGGTGCAAAACAATGATAATGTTGTCCTCTTTATAAATGAGGAAGAGGAATGCATGCACCTGTCAGGTCCCAAGTCAGAATGGGTGGTTGATACAGCAGTATCTTACCATGCCACACCGGTAAGAGATCTTTTTTGCAGATATGTAGCAGGTGATTTCGAAACGGTGAGAATGGGTAACACAAGTTACTCAAAGATTGCCGGGATTGGTGACATTTGTATCAAGACAAATGTCGGATGCACATTGGTTCTAAAGGATGTGCGGCATGTACTAGATTTGCGGATGAATTTGATCTCGGGAATTGCTTTAGACCGAGATGGGTACGAGAACTATTTTGCAAATCAAAATTGGAGACTCACCAAGGGATCTTTGGTGATTGCAAAGGGGGTTGCTCGTGGCACGTTGTACATGACAAATGCAGAAATATGCCAAGGTAAATTGAACGCGGCACAAGATGAGATTTCTGCAGATTTGTGGCACAAAAGAATGGGTCATATGAGCGAGAAGGGATTGCAGATTCTTGCCAAGAAATCACTCATTTCTTATGCCAAAGGTACAACGATAAAACCTTGTGACTACTGTTTATTTGGTAAGCAGCATAGAGTCTCATTTCAGACATCGTCTGAAAGAAAATTGAATATACTTGATTTAGTATATTCCGATGTTTGTGGTCCAATAGAAATTGAATCGATGGGCGGTAACAAATATTTTGTTACTTTTATTGATGATGCTTCACGAAAATTATGGGTTTATATTTTGAAAACCAAAGATCAGGTGTTTCAAGTTTTCCAGAAGTTTCATGCTCTAGTAGAAAGGGAGACGGGTCGAAAGCTAAAGCGTCTCCGAAGTGATAATGGAGGTGAATACACTTCAAGAGAATTTGAAGATTACTGTTCAAGTCACGGGATCAGAAATGAAAAGACAGTTCCTGGAACCCCACAGCACAATGGCGTAGCCGAGAGGATGAACCGCACCATTGTTGAGAAAGTGAGAAGCATGCTCAGAATGGCTAAAATACCTAAGTCATTCTGGGGTGAAGCAGTTCAGACAGCCTGTTACCTGATCAATAGGAGTCCATCAGTTCCGTTGGCGTTTGACATTCCAGAGAGAGTTTGGACCAACAAGGAGGTNAACTGGAGGTCCTTGGAGCTAACATTGATAAGGACACGCAGGTTGAAATGATCCTGCAGACTTTGCCTGACAGTTTTCAGCAGTTTCGCCTGAATTATAACATGAACAAAATGGATTTGTCCCTTGCGAAATTGTTGAATGAGCTGCAGTCGGCAGAGACTATTATCAAGTCACAAGCTCCTCCTGCGGCGTTGAATTTTGAAGGCAGGTTCTTCTTCTAAGCCGAGAGGCGGGCAAAAAAAAAAAAAGGCTCAAAAACCCTCTGTTAGTGGCGCGACTGCTGGTGTGAAAAAGGCTAAGGGCAAGTGTTATCATTGCAAGCAGCCTGGGCATCATAAGAAGCAGTGTCCAACTTATCTAGCCAAGCTGAAAAATAAACCAGGTTATTTACATCTACTTGTCGTTGAAACATTTTTAGCGGCTGTTTCTACCATGTCATGGTGTGTAGATTCGGGAGCCACTAATCATATCTGCACTTATTTGCAGGGGTTTCAAGTAACGCGGCGGCTAAGTAGAGCAGAAATCAATGTTCATCAAGCAGACGGTTCAGCAGCCCCAGCTTTAGCATTAGGAAATATTAGTATTTCGTTTGGTAGTGGTAGAGTTTTAGCTTTAAAAGACACATTATATGTACCTCCCGTTAGAAGGAATTTAATTTCGGTTTCTAGCGCTATGAGAGATGGTTATGATTTTAATTTTTATGACATTGATAAATGTGTTCTTACTCATAATAAACGTTATCTCTCTTCGGCTACATTGATTGATGGTCTTTTTGTAGTTGACTCTATACCTAAACCGTTATACTCTAAGAACTGAATTATATTGATTTACCAAATAAGAAAAAATGTTCTCCTGAATTGAGTGAAACATATTTATGGCACTTGCGTTTGGGTCATATAAATTTAAACAGAATTTCAAGGTTAGTCAAGGATGGACCTTTAAGTTCATTGAAAGTGGAGGCACTACCAACATATAAATCCTGTTTAGAAGGAAAAATGACAAAACGAAATTTCCCCTCAAAAGGAAATCGAGCAAGTGATAAATTAGAATTAATTCATTCTGATTTGTGTGGTCCAATGAACGTCCAGGCAAGAGGTGGTTTTGAGTATTTTGTGACTTTCACGGATATCGCAAATGCGAATGGCTTCTCGCAATTGCGAAGATAGCCCAGGTCTGCCCCTTCTCGCAAATGCGAGGCTTACCTTCGCAAATGCGAAGGTGTTCCTTTTGTACTATGTTCGCAAATGCGAAGTCCCCAATTTTCTTCATGGTTCGCAATTACCATAACTGGTCGGGGTTCGCAATTGTGAACCCCAATTCGCATTTCCCACATCTGAGGCCCAGCAGATTTTTTGCTTAGTCGAATTTTAACCAGTTTTCACCATTCTTTCAAAACACAAACTCCTTGGCGATTTTTCAAGACAATTTCCTTCCAAATCATTGTAAGTCGATTTTACTCAATTCTTTCAATCATTACATCATTTACATGTTTTCAACTTAAAATCAATGATTCTCATGGGTGAAATTGGGGGTTTTGGGTAGAACCTAGGTTTTTCTAAAATTTGGGATTTGGACCTCAATTTGAGGTCCGATTTCAAAACGAATCATATATTTGGGTTCGTGGGGGAATGGGTAATTGGGTTTTGGTTCGAACCTCGAGTTTTGACCACGTGGGCCC
>NW_017674513.1:34901-56881 GCF_001879085.1 Nicotiana attenuata
ATTAGTTGTGTATGTCTTGTTGTTTTGATTTATTAAAAGGCGAGATTCTTTCGTGAGTCAATAAGCCTGGTAAATTGGATAACAATGATATACATTGGCGAAGTAATAATTAGTTGATGGAATCCATGTCTCGGTTTTGAGATTGATGATACTCCTTTATGAAAGCTTATAAGTTTTCATGTGTAAACCCGGCCGGTGGATTTTGTATCCGACACATGAAATAAGTTAAGTGTAAGTCTAAAGGAAGTAATCAATAAATTAAATAGTCAGTAATTTAATTTGATTGATTAGTATCTGAATTTTAACATGGGGAGTTAAATAAGGTTTTATGGAAGAATTTCAAAATTGAACTAAGGAGTGCAATTACGAATTTTTAGTGGAATAATTCGTAATTTATTATGGTAGAAATTAATTTTAAATTTCGAAATTAATTCCATAATAGGAAGCCTTGTTAATTAAATTATGTGGTCCCTACTGTGCCTGAATAATAGGAAATAAAGGAAACTTTTCCTTGGTGGAAGAAGAAAACCTAACAGGTTTTGGAAAAGTGTTCTGACCTAAAAAATGCAGCTATATATATATATGGTATATAGCTGGTCGTTTTTGACACAGAAAAAACACACTTTTTTCTTCCTTGAATTTCGCCCACCCGAAGTTCTCTGTTTTCTGGTTTTATTTGGGTAACACAGTAGAAGACTGTGGAAGGTTGCTGAGGTCTTGCAATTCTGGAACTGGAGAAGGATATCGATTTGCTTTGTTCACGCTTCAAGAGGTAACTCGTATAATCTCCGTATGTGCTAATTGTTTAGATTACACGTGATTATGATGCTATGTTTGCTTCCGCTGCGCAATATGATCCAACAATAGTGATATCAGTTGCTCCTCTCGGGGTCGTGGTTTTTCCCCTTATTCAGAAGGGTTTTCCACGTAAAAATCTTGGTGTCGTTGTCACGCTTTTATTCTTGCTGATTACCGTATCTCAGTGCTACATTATTATTCCGCTTTTATCACCGTGAATATTATTACCGTGGGAGATTTATTCCCAACAAAAATGACATGACATGTTTAAAACTCCAACTCCAAGATCCGAAGGACATTTAGTGCATATCACACATGTTTAGTTTAAAATTACAAGATTGAAAATTTATCCTTAATTTCTTAATCTTTGTGTCCCGTCAAAGTAAATACATACGGAGGGAATAATTGTTTACTACTAAACCTCTTATAAGATGAATACGATCTAGTTCTAATTTCTTTTCCTTCTTGTGAAATGTATTCCCATGGTCCAGTTTTCTGTAGATAGTCCTTGTGTTAGGAGGTATTTTGGATGGAAAAAAACTGTTCCATATTTCTGAATCCTTTTAATGTTAAACTATGTGCCATCACCTATTATAACAATGAGAAGATCTAGAAGCGGTTAAAGACACCAGCAAAATTTCTCCTAAAGTAACTAATTACATTCGTTCACTTTTACTTGTTCATTATACTAAAAATATATTCATTTTTATTTGTTAATTTTAGCAAATCAAGGGATCATCATTTTTTTTCCTCAAAATACTATCATAATTATGGGCACTATGATAAAATATATATTTTATCCATTATTTCCTAAAGAGCGTGCAAAGTCTATTATGGACAAGTGAAAGTGAACAAAGAAAGCGAATTTTTCACTTTAAAGAAAGTCTTCATCGGGTCCAATCAGCATGCAAATCAAACGACTAGAAACAGAAAATAAAATGGCAAAACTTTCTTCGAGTCTTCATTGCCTAGCTTTTGAAAATCTCTATGTTAAAATAAACATAAATATTAGTAAATGATTAGCAGATAGCTTATTGTGCAAAAGATCAATGATTGAACACAAAAAAAAAAAAAAAAAAAAAAAAAAAAAAAAAAAAAAAAAAAAAAAAAAAACCACCTAGATACCATAAATAAATTAACCATATGGTAGCTGGTCAGTTCTTGACTTAATTTGAGGACTCCACCATTTACCAATTCCCTGTTTGTTTTTTTGTTTCCATTATTAAAAGTCACATGACATACTGAAACTGAATCACCAAAAGTTTTAGGAAGAGGAAGAGCCAAAGAGGCAATAATGAGGGCAGAAGAGTGAAAAGAAAAATGGTGACAAGTTAGTGTTTGTTTGCATGCCACTTGCTCATAGTTTTGATAAATATTGGGCCCATTACCTAACACAGAGTTATGAGTTTTTTGGCAAATTTAGAATCCATCAACTTCAAATTCCGACTACTCTCCAGCTGTAGAAACAATTTTAAAATGTAGGGTAAGGCTACGTACAATAGACCCTTGTAGTACGATTCTTCCTCGGATCCCGCGCAAAACAGGAGCTCAGTTCACCGAACTGCCCTTTTACTCTCCTTAGGTCGTTGCTATCACCCATCAATGTTAAAAATATGTACAATAGTCTGCAAATTCATTCATTCTTATCTCAACAAAACCAACCCATCTTTGGGTGAAAAAAATGTTTCACTATTCTATGTCCAGTTTGGTTTTCTTGTTTTTGACCTTATGTTCTTAGCTATATCTCTGTACTCTACTACCCTATCTCGTAGCCGCCCCTCTACCATCCATCTCAAGTAAATCCCAATACATAAATGCTAGTATATGTCCTTTCTATCACTCTCTGTTGCCTTTTTTTTTTTTTTTTTTTTTGTATTTTTATCCGTATGGCAAGTTGATATTGCAATGGACCGGTTTGTTGAATTTTGGCTTTTCACATAATTTGGTCCAGACATCAACCCTCTTTAATTTGTTGTTTTCTGTGAAACGATTTAAGTTATATGCAGAATTTTTATATTATAAGTATAGTTCAGCTTGTGATAGTAGGTTAGTTAACATATTTATCAAGTTATCAGTTAATAATTATCATAAATAATTTACCTTTAATTTATACGTGACCAAATTATATACTTAATACACCTTTATTGCGTAAAACTATAGTTTTCTTTAAGATAAGTCAAAGAATTCAAGTTTTGAAATCCTAGAAATTCTCCTGTCCTATTATTGGGGCACATTGGTACATGTTACATTTACAATGGGTCCATATTTTGACTATGTGCGTGCAGAAATGCACAACTGTAATTGCATGATTATGCTACTACTCTTTCGTGGCTTCATTTTTTAGATTCTATTGTAAATTCAAGGATTAACGCTTTACCTCAATTAAGAAAAAACCAGTATCTGACTCGTAGAAATCATATATATGAATTTTAGCGCAAGTGAACTAATATCATGTTTTTGGCCTACCCCACATTTATATTCCTAATAGGACCTTTGGATGATAAGAAAATTAATTATATCTGCAAAAATATGATTCGAAAGGGTTCCCAGTTGTATAAACATGTGCGACATTGTTTGCAATTTCATGAGCTGAATTTATTTTGGCCAATGAAGATCTCGCACACAGAAGCTCTATATGATAAGTCATATTTGCTTTTCATCTTGATAAAACCATTTGTATTTTCAGAAGGAAAGATAAACTGTGGGTCTTATCTTAACTCTTAAGGTGGAAAACGAGGTATATTTGCAATTGTTCTTTTAAATGACAAGATTTAAAAAGCAGCGTCAAGAAAGGCTATTTGTGCAATTCATTCAGCCATCAGGAAATCCGACTACAGAAGACATGAGAAAAATGAGTGGACTGTGGATATTCTCTGTTTAGAATGCTTTTATTATAGAAATTTTACCTCTATACGCCCTATTTATTATAAGCCAAATTATTTTAAAATATTATTTTCTATAGCTACCTTTTATATTGTATAGCAAAATAAGTATTTATGGTATATACTACCATTGAGACATGAAACACGATATTTATATTTTTCCTCTCTTAGACAGCTGGACATACCTATTTATAAGGTGATTGCCGTTACTGTATTCATGAATACATGGCGCGAATACATGTGAATACATGCGCATATAGCTGGACTGCCCTGATTTTAGTCACTTTTTACTACTGTATTCATGAATACAGCAGCGCGAATACATGTGAATACATGCGCGTACAGCTGGACTACCCTGATTTTAGGTGCTTTTTGTTATTGTATTCATGAATACATAGCGCAAATACATGTGAATACATGTGCGTAGAGCCAGACTGCCCTGATTTTTAGGTGCGCTTTTTGCCGCTGTATTCATGAATACCACAGCGCGAATACAGCGAATACACTACCGTAACAACTGAATAGTAGCTATAGGATGTAATTATGTATATGGTAGCTATAGGAAGTTAATAGCCACTAAACAATAGTGGTTTCTGAAAATTCCTCTTTTATCATTATATGGTCCTCCAATATCTAGGGAGAAACAAAAATAGCCAGATTTACAAGTGGTCATTGAAAAATAGCCACAGTTTCCAAATTAATCGAATTTTAGCCACTTTTCATGTAAAGATAATTCTGAGCGAAAACACTGTTCAAATCCGGAAAATATTCCAGCATAATATACTGGAGTTCAAATATATTATGCGGGAGTTCATGTAGTTCAAGTATAATATACCAGTCCAGCATAATATGTTGGAAGTTCATACACGTGCTCCAATCTCCAGTATATTATGCTGAAACTTTCCGCGTGTTGGAGTTCCAGCATAATATGCTGGAAGTTCATACACAGGTTGTGATGACCCAAAGGGTCATCTTTTGTTTTAGAATCAGATTTCGTATTTCGAGGCCTTGAAAACCTCATTTCTTTCTTCTCAATTTGCGTGCACAGTCCGGGCATATTTTCGGAAAGCCTTTATATGAAAATTTGAGAAAATATTGAGTTTTTCCCTTTAAAATTGATTTAAGTTGACTTCGGTCAACATTTTTAGTAAACGGACCCGGAATCGTGATTTGACGGTCCCAGATAGTCCGTAGAAAAATATGGGACTTTGGGCGTATGTCCGGAATTGAATTCCGAGGTCCCTAGTCCGAGAAATGAATTTTTGAAGAAAATTGTTAGCTGAAAATGTAATGGTTTTTAGAAATTAAATAATGTTTGATATTGTTGGTATCGGGCCCGTATTTTGGTTCCGTAGCCGATACAGGTCCGTTATGATATTTACACCCTATCTGTGAAATTTGGTGAAAAACACAAATGATTTGACGTGATTCAGACCTTTGGTTGAGAAAATAGAAAGTTTGAAACTATCTTGAAAATTTCATGCGTTTTGGTGTTGAATTCATAGTTTTAGGTGTTATTTTGGCGATTTGATCGCATGAGCAAGTTCGTATGATATTTTAAGACTTGTGTGCATGTTTGGTTTGGAACCCCGAGGGCTCGAGTGAGTTTTGGATAGGCTACGGAGTGTTTTGGAACTTAAGGAATTTTCTGGTATGTTGCAGATCTGCAGACTTCGCATTTCTGGCTCGCAAATGCGAGCATCGCATTTGCGAAGTTATTTCGCATTTGCGATCAGAGGGCTGGGAAGGGGACCTTCGCATTTGCGAAGCTCATTGTCGAAATTGCGACTGGAACAGAGCCGCATTTGCGAACATTTGTTCGCATTTGCGATGATAGCAGGACCAGGCAATTCTTCGCATTTGCGAAGCTATATCCGCATTTGTGAGTTCGCATTTGCGAACCTGTGATTGCAAATGCGATACCTGCAACTGTTCAAAACATAACTTAGACGGGATTTTCACCCATTCTTCACATTTTTCAAAACCTAAACTTCAAGAGTCGATTTTCCAAAGACCATTTCTTCCCCAAATCATAGGTAAATGATTCGTAACTTATTTCTTTCAATCTATTTCATCTTTTTACAAGATTTCATCATAAATCTAGGGTTTTTCAGGGTGGCATTGGGTGTTTTTGGGTAGAACCTAGGAATTTCGAAATTTGGAGATTTGGACCTCAATTTAAGGTCGGATTCCAAAACCAATTGAGTATCCAGGCTCGGGGGTGAATGGGTAATCGGGTTTTGGTCCGAATTTCGAGGTTTGACCAAGCAGGCCCGGGGTCAATTTTTGACTTTTTGTGGAAAAGATTGGGAAATCTATAATTTTGTATTGGAATTAGTTTGTTTAGCATTTATTGATGTTATAAAGTTAAATATGGCTAGATACGAGTGGATTGGTGGAGGAATCGAGAGGTAAAGCGGTATTTGAGCTGTGAATTACCCGTTGGCTTGAGGTAAGTGTTTGGTCTAACCTTGACTTCAGGGATTAGGAATCCCCGATTTGCTTGCTATATGAAATATCATGTGTGTGGCGTATAGGTGTGGTGACGAGCACCTATGCGTCACCAAATTACCTGTTTAGCCTGTTCCCTTTCCCCGTTTCCCTATATATTGCTCTCCTGTCTTACTTGCTACTTGTTTATTGATGCTTACATGTCTAACTGCTTCTTGTTTAATGTTGCTTCTCTATTGGTGTTGTTAATTGTTCCATTATATCACACTGTTGGTTATGTTGGTTTATTGGTACTTCATGGTACACTTTGGTTGGTCTTGCTGTGTAGTTCTAACTGGTGAAGTTTCATAATTGTAGTGATATTCCATTGTGTTGGTTTGTGGTATAAGTGTTGTGGAGGATTTGAGTAAACTTGTGAAACACTTGTCTCTATTTTGCGATTGGTGCTGATATATATATTGGGATCGGATTGCACGCCCAACAGGACGAATAAGGGTGAATGTGATTGTCTGGTGGGATCGGGTTACATGCCGCAACAGGGAGTATTAAGGGTGGACAGGTGGGATCGGGTTGCACGCCGCAACAGGAGGAATAAGGGTGATATATTGAGGAGTAATAAGGGTGGGCTGGTGGAATCGGGTTGCACGCCGCAACAAGGAGTGATAAGGGTGAATGCTTGTACTGTTATTTATTATATGGTGGGATCGGGATGCGCGCTACATCATTTGTTGTTTATGTATTCATATTCTGCTGAGGTTCACTATTGTGGTGTTGAAACTCCCTTAAGGATTGGTTATAGCTGAGTATTGGTAGAACGACCGGGTTCCGTATTTATTTAATGCAAGTTGCTGTTATATTTCATTCTGTATTTTCTTTCTGTTTTTAGTATAAATTATTGCAGGTTATATATGTTGTTATGCCCCGCCGTAGTCTTATCACTACTTCGTCGAGCTTAGGCTCGGCACTTACCAATACATGGGGTCAATTGTATTGATACTGCACAGTGCACTTTCTGTGCAGATTTTGGAGCTAGTGGTTGATCGAGAGGTTGGTTGTTGTCACTGCATTTAGGAGACCCAAGGTAGTCCCGCAGGCGTCCACAGGCCCTGCGTCCCCTCCTATCTTTACTTCATTTCTGTTTTTACATTCTCCGAGAGAGATGTATTTTCTTTCAAACCATTACTTGTAGTATTCGTAGACTGTTCGTGAGTTGTGACACCAGTTTCTGGGTGGTATCTATTTTTGCATTCGTTATTAGTATAAGAGTAATTAGGTAAATCATGTACTTTCGCTTTTATTTCCGCTAATTAGTTCTTGTTAAATTTTAATTATAAAATGATAAAGGAAAAAGGTTCAATACTCTGTAACGTTGGCTTGCCTAACGAGTGCAACGTTAGGCACCATCACGGTCCCGAAGGTGGGAAATTTGGATCGTGACAAATTGGTATCAGAGCACTAGGTTGCCTAGGTCTCACGATTCACGAACAAGCTTGGTAGAGTCTGAGGGATCGGTACGGAGACGTCTGTGCTTATCCCCCAAAGGCTACCGAGTTAGGAACAATTTCACTTCTATTCATCTCTGTCGTGCGGTTTGATCTCTCTATGCTAATTGAACTTCTACTCTGTTCTTTCGTAGATGGCGAGAACAAGTACCGCTTTATCAGCTGATCAGTAGCCCGAGCCCCAGTGGCAGCTCTTACGAGGGGTAGAGGACGAGGCCGAGGCCGTGCTAGAGGCCGAGGCAGGGGCAGGGCTCAACCCAGAGCTCGAGCAACAGCACCAGCGGCGGAGCCTCAGGTTGAGTTTGATGATGAGGTTCCGGCCCAGACCGTTCCAGCTGGCCCAGCTCAGATTCCAGAGAGGTTCATAGCTACCCCGGTACTTCAGGATGCTTTAGTCCGTCTAGTGGGCCTCATGGAGAGTGTTACTCAGGCCGGCATACTTCCTGTAGCACCAGCCGTCTCTTGGGCTGGGGGAGGAGCACAGACTCCCGCTACTCACACTCCGGAGCAGATGGCTCCCAATTTCAGACTCCAACAGCTCAACCAATTGGGGTAGTCCCGTCGGATATTGTAGCACAGACCGGTGATGGATCAACTATGTCTTCAGATTCTTTGTGGAGGTTGGACAGGTTCACCAAGCTTTTCACTACTACCTATAGCGATACTTCTTCATAGGATCCCCAAGACTATTGGAGAGTTGCCATGAGGTTCTACGAAACATGGGGATAGTGGAGACCAATGGGGTCGACTTTGCTGCTTTTCGTCTGTCAGGTTCCGCCAAGAAATGGTGGAGAGATTATTGTCTGGCCAGACCAGCTGGGTCACCAGCTCTCACTTGGGACCAGTTCTCGCAGTTATTCTTGGAGTAGTATCTTCCTATTACTCAGAGAGAGGACTATCGGAGGCAGTTTGAGCACCTTCAGCAAGGTTTTATGACTGTCACTCAGTACGAGACCAGATTTGCGGACTTGGACCGTCATGCTCTTCTTATACTTCCCACCGAGAGAGAGAGGGTGAGGAGGTTTATTGAGGGACTTGCTCAGCCTATCAGATTGCAGATGGCTAAGGAGACAGGGAGTGATATTTCTTTCCAGGATACAGCCAATATGGCCAGGCGAGTCGAGATGGTTTTAGCTCAAGGGAGTGGTCAGGGGTCTGATAAGAGGCCTCGTCACTCTGGTGGATTTAGTGGGACCTCATCTGGAGGCCGAGGTACTTTTGGTAGAGGCCATCATCCCAGGCCGTTTTATTCAGTGCTTCAGGCATCCCATGGAGCTTCAGGGGGTCGTGGTCCTTATGTACCTCCTTCAGGGCAGCCAGCTTATAGTGCACCGCCAGCTCCCATCAGAGCACCTCCTCTTTAGAGTTATTATCGCGGTCAGTCGGCCCGTCAGGGCCATTCTCGGTTTGCCCAGCAGCAGTATTCAGATGGATGTTTTGAGTGTGGTGAGTATGGGCATATCCGGAGGACCTGTCCGAGATTAGTGGGTGTTCAGTCACAGCAGCAGAGTTCTCATGCTATGGTTCCGGCACCGCCTACCCAGCCAGCTAGAGGTAGGGGTTAGGGAGTCAGAAGTAGGGGTCAGCCTCTAGAGGTAGAGGTCAGGCCGTTAGATGTGGAGGCCAGGCCGCTAGAGGTGGAGGCCAGCCAGCAGGAGGTCGTCCCAGGGATATGGTTTGAGGTGGTGGGGCCCAGCCCCAATGTTATGTTATTCCAGCCAAGCCTGAGGCTGAGTCCTCCGATGCAGTTATCACAGGTACGGTTTCAGTTTGTAGTAGAGATGCTTCTATTCTATTTGATCCAGGGTCTACATACTCCTACGTGTCGTCTTATTTTGCTCCATATTTGGTTGTGCCTCGTGATTCTTTGAGTGCTCCCGTGTATGTTTCTACGCCAGTAGGGGATTCTATTATTGTAGACCGTGTCTATCGTTCGTTTGTGGTTGTTATTGGGGGTCTAGAGACTAGTGTAAATCTCCTACTTCTCGATATGGTGGACATCGATGTCATTTTGGGGATGGATTGGCTGTCACCTTACCATGCTATATTGGACTATCATGCTAAGACCGTGACCTTAGCCTTGGCGGGGTTGCCTCGATTGGAGTGGAGAGGGACTCATGGTCATTCTATCAGCAGGGTTATTTCTTATATGAAGGCTCGGCGTATGGTTGAGAAGGGGTGTTTGGCTTATGTTCGTGATTCTAGTGCTGAGGTTCCTTCTATGGATTCTGTACTAGTTGTTCGGGAGTTTCCAGAGGTGTTTCCTGCAGACTTGCCGGGGATGCCACCCGACAGGGATATTGACTTTTGCATTGATTTGGCTCCGGGCACTCAGCCTATTTCTATTCCACCATATCGTATAGCCCCGCCAGAGTTGAAAGAATAGAAGGAGCAGTTGCAAGACTTGCTTGATAAGGGCTTCATTAGGCCGAGTGTCTCGCCTTGGGGTGTACCGGTGTTGTTTGTAAAGAAAAAGGATGGATCAATGAGGATGTTCATAGATTATCGGCAGTTGAACAAAGTCACCATCAAGAACAAGTATCCATTGCCAAGGATTGAGGATTTATTTGATCATCTTCAGGGTGCCAAGGTGTTTTCGAAGATTGATTTTGAGATCTGGCTACCATTAGTTGAGGATTAGGGCACCGATGTCCCTAAGATAGCTTTTCGCACTCGGTACGGGCATTATGAGTTTCTAGTGATGTCATTTGGGTTGACAAATGCCCCAGCAACATTCATGGATTTGATGAACCGGGTATTCAAGCCCTATCTGGATTCTTTCGTGATTGTTTTCATTGATGATATTTTGATCTACTCCCGTAGCCGAGAGGAGCATGAGCAGCATCTTCGGATCGTTCTTCAGACTCTGAGAGACAGTCAGTTATATGCTAAGTTTTCGAAATATGAGTTTTGGATGAGTTTAGTGGCTTTCTTGGGTCATGTTGTATCAGCAGAGGGTGTTCGGGTGGATCCTGAGAAGATTGAGGCAGTTAAGGACTGGCCTAGACCCACATCAGCTATAGAGATCCGGAGTTTCTTGGGTTTGGTGGGTTATTACCGTCGGCTTGTGGAGGGATTTTCATGTATAACAGCCCCGATGACCAGGTTGACCCAGAAGGATGCCCTGTTCAGGTGGTCGGATGAGTGTGAGGCGAGCTTTCAAAAGCTCAAGACAGCTTTGACTTCGGCGCCGGTGTTGGTGTTGCCCGCAGGCTCAGGGCCATGTATGGTATATTGTGACGCATCTCTCATAAGAGTTTGCAGTATTTGTTCAAGCAGAAGGAGCTCAATTTGAGGCAGAGAAGGTGGTTGGAGCTATTGAAAGACTATGATATCACCATCTTGTTTCATCCCGGGAAGGCCAATATGGTGGCCGATGCTTTGTGTAGGAAGTCGGCTAGTATGGGTACCCTTGCATATATTCCAGTCGGTGAGAGACCGCTTGCTTTGGATGTTCAGGTTTTGGCCAATCAGTTCGTGAGGTTAGATGTCTCTGAGCCCAGCCGTGTTCTAGCTTGTACAGTCGCTCGGTCTTCATTATTTGAGTGTATCAGAGATTGGCAGTATGATGATCCTCATTTGCTTGTCCTTAGGGACACAGTGTGGCACGGAGGTGCCAAGCAGGTTACAGTTGGAGATGATGGAGTTCTGAGGATGCAGGGTCGAGTTTGTGTGCCCTAATGTGGATGGACTTCGTGAGTTGATTCTAGAGGAGGCTCATAGTTCCGGTATTCTATTCATCCGGGCGCCGCCAAGATGTATCAGGACTTGCGTGAGCTTTATTGGTGGGGAAGGATGAAGAAGGATATTGTTGCATATGTAGCTCGGTATATTAATTGTTAGCAGGTAAAGTACGAGCATTAGAGACCTGGTGGTTTGCTTCAGAAGATTGAGATTCCTCAGTGGAAGTGGGAGCGTATCATTATGGACTTCGTTGTTGGGCTCCCGCGGGCTCAGAGGAAGTTCGATGCGGTATGGGTTATTGTTGATAGGCTGACTAAGTCAGCGCATTTCATGCCTGTGGCAGTTTCCTATTCTTCGGAGCGGTTGGCTGTGATATATATTCGGGAAATCGTTCGTCTTCATGGTGTGCCCATGTCTATCATTTCTAATCGAGGTACGTAGTTTACCTTGCATTTCTGGAGGGCAGTACAATGTGAGTTGGGTACGCGGTTCGAGTTGAGCACAACATTTCATCCTCAGACGGACGGACAATCTGAGCGTACTATTCATATTTTGGAGGATATGCTCCGCGCCTGTGTTATTGACTTTGGAGGTTCTTGGGATTAGTTCTTGCGGTTAGCGGAGTTTGCCTACAACAACAGCTATCAGTCCAGCATCCAGATGGCTCCTTATAAGGCATTATATGGTAGACGGTGTCGATCGCCAGTTGGGTGGTTTTAGTCGGGAGAGGCTCGGTTATTGGGTACAAATCTAGTGCAGGATGCCTTGGATAAGGTTAAGATTATTCAGGATAGGCTTCGTACAGCCCAGTCCAGGCAAAAGAGTTATGCCGACCGTAAGGTTCGTGATGTGGCATTCATGGTCGGAGAGCGAGTGTTGCTTCGAGTGTTGCCCATGAAGGGCGTGATGAGATTTGGGAAGAAGGGCAAGCTAAGCCCTAGGTTCATCGGGCCTTTTGAGATCCTTGATCGAGTGGGAGAGGTGGCTTACAGACTTGCATTGCCGCCAGGTTTATCAGCTGTGCATCCAATGTTTCATGTGTCCATGCTTCAGAAGTATCACGGCGATCCATGCTACGTGTTAGACTTCAGCACTGTCTAGTTCGACAAGGATTTGACCTACGAGGAGGAGCCGGTAGCTATTCTAGACCGGCAGGTTTGACAGTTGAGATCGAAGAGTTATCCTTCGGTTCATGTGCAGTGGAGAGGTCAGCCTGTTGAGGCAACTACCTGGGAGTCCGAGTTCGATATGAGGAGCAGATATCCCCATCTTTTCACCGACTCAGGTATATTTCTATGTCCGTTTGAGGACGAACAGTTGTTTTAGATGTGGAGAATATGATGACCCAAAGGGTCATCTTTTGTTTTAGAATCCGATTCTGTATTCTGAGGCCTTGAAAACCTCATTCTCTTTCTCCTCGATTTGCGTGCGCAGTCCGGGCGTGTTTCCGGAAAGCCTTTATATAAAAATTTGAGAAAATATTGAGTTTTGCCTTTAAAATCAATTTAAGTTGACTTCGGTCAACATTTTTAGTAACCAGACCTGGAACCGTGATTTGACGGTCCCGGATAGTCCGTAGAAAAATATGGGACTTTGGGTGTATGCCCGGAATTGAATTTCGAGGTCCCTAGTCCGAGAAATAAATTTTTGAAGAAACTTATTAACTGAAAATATAATGGTTTTTAGAAATTGAATAATGTTAGATATTGTTGGTATCGGACCCGTATTTTAGTTCCGGATCTCGGTACAGGTCCGTTGTGATATTTATACCCTATCTGTGAAATTTGGTGAAAAAGAGAAGTGATTTGACGTGATTCGGACCTTTGGTTGAGAAAATAGGAAGTTTGAAACTATCTTGAAAATTTCATGCGTTTTGGTGTTGAATTCATAGTTCTAGGTGTTATTTTGGCGATTTGATCGCATGAGCAAGTTCGTATGATATTTTAAGACTTGTGTGCATGTTTTGTTTGGAGCCCCGAGGGCTCGGGTGAGTTTTGGATAGGCTACAGAGTGTTTTGGAACTTAAGGAATTATCTGGTATGTTATAGATCTGCGGACTTCGCATTTGCGAAGTCTGGCTTGCAAATGCAAGCATCGCATTTGCGAAGTTATTTCTCATTTGCGATCAAAGGCTGGGAAGGGGACCTTCGCATTTGCGAAGCTCATTGTCGCAATTGAGACTGGAACAGAGCCGCATTTGCGAACATTTGTTCGCATTTGCGATGATAGCAGGACCAGGCAATTCTTCGCATTTGCGAAGCTATGTCCGCATTTGCGATCACATGATCGCAAATGCGATACCTGCAACTGTTCAAAACATAACTTAGACGGGATTTCACCCATTCTTCACATTTTTCAAAACCTAAGCTTCAAGAGGCGATTTTCCAAAGACCATTTCTTCCCCAAATCATAGGTAAATGATTCTTAACTTATTTCTTTCAAAATATTTTATCTTCTTACAAGATTTCATCATAAATCTAGGGTTTTTCATGGTGGGGTGTTTTTGGGTTGAACCTAGGAATTTCGAAATTTGGAGATTTGGACCTCAATTTGAGGTCGGATTCCAAAACCAATTGTATATCCGGGCTCGGGGGTGAATGGGTAATCGGGTTTGGATCCGAATTTCGAGTTTTGACCAAGCGGGCCCGAGGTCGATATTTGACTTTTTGAGGAAAAGGTTGGGAAATCTATAACTTTGCATTGGAATTGGTTTCTTTAGCATTTATTGATGTTATAAAGTTAAATATGGCTAGATACGAGTGGATTGGTGGAGGAATCGAGAGGTAAAGCGGTACTTGAGCTGTGAATTACCCGTTGGCTTGAGGTAAGTGTTTGTCTAACCTTGACTTGAGGGATTAGGAATCCCCGACTTGCTTGCTATGTGAAATATCATGTGTGTAGCGTATAGGTGTGGTGACGAGCACCTATGCGTCACCAAATTACCTATTTAGCGTGTTCCTTTTCCCCGTTTCCCTATATATTGCTCTCCTGTCTTGCTTGCTACTTGTTTATTGATGCTTCCATGTCTAATTGCTTCTTGTTTAATGTTGCTTCTCTATTGGTGTTGTTAATTATTCCATTGTTCCATTATATCACACTGTTGGCTATGTTGTTTTATTGGTACTTCATGGTACACTTTGGTTGGTCTCAGTGTGTAGTTTTAATTGGTAAAGTTTCATAATTGTAGTGATATTCCATTGTGTTGGCTTATGGTATAAGTGTTGTGGAGGATTTGAGTTAACTTGTGAAACACTTGTCTCTATTTTGCGTTTGGTGCTGATATATATATTAGGATCGGGTTGCACGCCGCAACAGGAGGAATAAGGGTGAATAATGTGATTGTCTGGTGGGATCGGGTTGTACGCCGCAACAGGAAGAATAAGGGTGATATATTGAGGAGTAATAAGGGTATATTGGTGGGTTCGGGTTGCACAACGCAACAAGGAGTGATAAGGGTGAATGCTTGTACTGTTATTGATTATATGGTGGGATCCGGATGCGCGCCGCATCATTTGTTGTTTATGTATTCATATTCTACTGAGGTTCATTATTTTGGTGTTGAAACTCCCTTAAGGATTGGTTATAGTTGAGTGTTGGTAGAACGATCGGGTTCCGTATTTATTTAATGCAAGTTATTGTTATATTTCATTCTATATTTCCTTTCTATTTTTAGTGTAAATTGTTGCAGGTTATATATGTTGTTACGCCCCGCCGTAGCCTCGTTACTACTTCGTCGAGGTTAGGCTTGGCACTTACCAGTACATGGGGTCGGTTGAACTGATACTGCACTCTGCACTTTTTGTGCAGATTTCGGAGCTAGTGGTTGATCGAGAGGTTGGTTGCTGTCACTGCATTTAGGAGACCCAAGGTAGTCCTGCAGGCGTCCGCAGGCCCTAGCGTCCCCTCCTATCTTTACTTCATTTCTGTTTTACTTTCTCCGAGACAGATGTATTTTCTTTCAAACCATTACTTGTAGTATTCGTAGACTGTTCCTGAGTTGTGACACCAGTTTCTGGGTGGTATCTATTTCTGCATTCGTTATTAGTATAAGAGTAATTAGTTAAATCATGTACTTTCACTTTTATTTCCGCTGATTTAGTTCTTGTTAAATTTTAATTATAAAATGATAAAGGAAAAAGGTGTAATATTCTGTAATGTTGGTTTGCCTAGCGAGTGCAATGTCAGGCGCCATCACGGTTTTGAAGGTGGGAAATTCGGGTCGTGACATAGGTGCACCAATCTCCAGTATATTATGCTGGAACTTTCTATGTTGCAGCAAAATAGTGACTATTTCTCAATGACTTTACAAACGTTTTTCAATTACCAGTCCGAAAACTTGCTAGCCCGCGCTTTTATTTTACCAATATCTAGCCTTAATATTAATTTTGGCCCATTGGCCCATTATGACTCATCGTGTCGTAGGTTGGGGTTTTGGGGGTACTATTTATAGAAAGGCCAAATACATATGTAACCTATTCAATTTGGCACCATTTTTCAGTTTGGCACTCTATCTCTGTCTTGTTTTATTTTGGCCCTTCAACTCTATTTTATATGTTCCATTTTGGCCCTCTAACTCTATTTCTTATGTTCCACTTTAACACAAAAGCTGAAATCAGTGCAAAAAATATAGCGCATGTGTATACACAAATATGAGGTGTAATAAATATCCAATTAAATGTTGCCACTTGATTTTTTCATCCACGTCAAATGGGTCAATACTAAAATACCCGAACCCGATCGTATTTTTTCATCCGCTGTTGCCCTATCTTCATTCTCTAAGTTCTAAACCTTTCATCTGCAGATTTTATACCTGGGCCGTTTAGATGAAATAAACCCACAAAAAATATGGCCGGGTTCAGGTATTTTAGTATTGACCCGTTTGATATGGATGAAAAAACCAGGTGACAATATTTAATTGGATATTTATTACACCTCAGATTTGTGTATACACACGCGCTATATTTTTTGCATTGATTTTAGCTTTTGTGTTTAAGTGGAACATAAGAAATAGAATTGGATGGCCAAAATGGAACATATAAAATAGAGTTGAAGGGCCAAACTGGAACAAGGCAGAGATAAAGTGCCAAAATGAAAAATGGTGCCAAGTTAAATAAGTTGTATATGTATTTAGCCTTATAGAAAAGAAATTTGTCTTTGTACTGAATAATGAGAAGAAAGTTAAGATGGACCACTTATACGTACTGGTGACAACAAGTCAAAGTGGGCTCATACATAAAGTCTACATATGATATCATAATGATTGGTAATAGTAATTTTACTATTCCAAAAAATGATGGAACTTATATTTTAGTAATTATGTAAAAGATTGTATATATTGTAATTTTTATATTTAAAAAAGTACTGAAGATTTTAAGAATAATCATAAAAGATCAATTAACTTCTTGAATAATAATTATGCTAAACAGATTGAGGCAAATGAAGTAGTTAGAATGAATAGGTCATTTTCACAGCCACTCCAAAAATTAGGGTCTAAAAAGGCTCATTAATTGGGCCGCTATTCTGATTGGGTCCATTGATTTAAACAAATATGCGTAGATATGACACCGGTAGCCACTCTAAAGGCTGCTACTTAGGAATTAGTCAATGCGTCCTGAATTTTAGTTTTTCAGTTCAATTTTTTGGGATTAAAATGATCTAAGTTGTCCTGAAGTTAAGATTTTTAATTTAAAATTTCAGGATTAAATATGTACTGGCTAATCTCTAAATAACATTTATGAGAATGACTATATGTGCACTTGCCCCCAAATATGCGAAGTTACTTAAAAAGAAAAAATGTGATATCATGGACGTAACCAATATACTGTAAAACTTATTACTTATCATTTTTTACCTATTGAAATGATTATTTACAAGTTCTTTTTAAATCAAACGGAAGCAGAGAAAAGAAAGGAAAATGCATGGTGATAAGTAAGGCTTTTCTTTGCATGTAACCTATTGATAGTTTTGAGGTAGGATAAGAAGCAAACCCTAAAGTGGGATATCATATCAAGATATATATATTTACTGTGCCTCCATAGGGTCTTTTTCTGTCACTCACATGGGGCTTACAATTCTTGTTGTCTCCACTGCAAAAATCATCAATTCACTTATAGGCAAAAAGTATGCATTAATTCTCTGCTTGTTTGTATGCTAATTTTGTGGTGTTTTTGTGCGTACGATATATATGACACTTGTGCAATTTTCTTTCATTCATATGTAATATATAAACAAAATCTACCCATCTTTGGTTAGAAAAAAATATGTTTCACTTATCTTTCTGGTTTGGTATTAACTTTTTTTCGCAATGATGATGCACATATCATATCATAGCTATCCATTTCACGAGAAATTAAAGTTTCTATTGCATGCAGAGATCTGAAACTTTTGCATATGGGATGTTTAGTTATTTTAAGTTACTGAATTTTAAATTAAAAATCTATACATATATTCAATTAATTTCATAAATTAAATATAGAGTCTTAATCAAAATTAATTACTAGGTTTGATCGAATCCGTAATATATATAGTAACTCAAACCGTCACTGCATGTGCAATTCCGATGGTGTGTGGATTTTGTTGGCTTTAGCAATTTAGGTCCAGCCATCAGACCGGCTTCTTGTGGTTTTCTTTGTAAGAGTCAAATTTGTCTGGAAGTTGAGGATTATTTGTAAATCATGGACCTTTTACTATAACCATAAACGGGGTACATTGGCACATGTTACGTACATTATTGAAATTGTCGAAATCTTCCCATAATGCTTTCTATGATACTAGGAATTAAGAACCTTATTCTGTATTAATTTGATAGTGCTTAAGGAAGATTTAGTCTTCCCAGCTTAAATTCACAAGTTATAAGTGAAAGTAAAACTATTTTGTTTAAGAAATGTCTCAGCTTTACCAATTAGTAAAGCCAATCGATCAATTCTTGAAAGTTTTTCCTATAATAAGTTTGTATGACCAAACTTTTGAAAGGTCAAAAGTAATTATTTTTCAAAAAGCATTGGTCATAAAAGCGGATGATATATTCGATCGATTAAATTGATTCTGAGCTAATTATATTCATTTCGATATACTAACTTTATTATTTATAAATAGCCAAATTGATCAATGAACCAAAATTAGTTCGGTTAAATTAAGCTTTTTCATACTCTTCATTCAATTTCATTGAATAAAATTAGAAAGAATGGGACGTAAAATGCCAAAAAGACTTCAAAAATGTGCCCGTCGATCAAATAAATTAGTGAAAAAGAAATGCTCACTTCCATAATCTTTTTGTTTGATTAAGTAATCTACCTTTTTTATATTTTGATTTCTACGGGCTAATCTCTTTATGTAACCTTTTATATATATATATATATATATATATATATATATATATATATATATATTTGTATCTGCTATCAAATTCATAACTCTTCTTAATTATTACATTTGAAATAATATATCTGTGCATATTTATTAAATTTTCTAATACAAATACAAGTTAAACTAATATTATTGAATTTATTCAACCCTATATAATGTTATGTTGAGGAAGAGGCAAACCCGAAAATAAAGAAGATAAGAACACCAAATTTTAACGTGGAAAACCCTTCAAATCGAAGGTAAAAACTACGGGACCACAAAGATCCAAAACTCCACTATAACAATAAGAGGGTTACAAAAGTTCTCCAAATTGGCTACACAACAAGGGCCAAATACGGAGCAACAATAGCAACAAGAGCAACAACTAATCTTTTGAAGAAAGAGGAGAATCCACAAAAACGAAACTGCTGTTCGAGGCTCGAAATCAGATGCTACGAGCCTCCAAATCCGATCTCCACCGTACAAATCCAAAACCAAGATGTTACGAATACTCAGTCAAAATTTCAGCCCGATCCAGCGGTTAACGAATCGGAAACGTGATTTGAAGTTGGTTGATCGGAATAAAAATCTGCAGCAAAACAAATACTTTTCTTCTCTCTTCTCTCTTGATGAAAGCTCTCTCTAAACCACTCTTATGTGCTTAAGTCTTTCAAAGACTTGTATCAATGAGCATAGAATAATTCTCCAAGGTTGTCCTATTTATAGATCATGAGTGGTGCTTTCTCTTAAAGCCAAAACCAACTCTAAATAGGAAAAAAAACCGAATCCAATTCCGAATAGGAACGGAAACCAAAAGAGAATAGGATTAGGCCATTGGGCCTTTGGCTGGACAACATAGGCATGTGCCCAACAAACTCCCCCTCCAGCCAAGGGGCCAAATGTGTCTTCAAGTAGAGGACTATTGACAGGCTTCATGCCTGCCAATTTTCTGCAAAACGCATGCTTATCTGCAAGCTTAACGACGAAGTCCTCAAGCTGCTCCATATAAATCTCCTCATTTAAATCACCATGAAGAAAAGCAGTCTTGACATCCATCTGCTCAACCTCTAAATCTAGACTTGCGGCTAAGCCTAGAACCACATGAATAGAAGACATCTTCACAATAGGGGAGAAAATTTCATCAAAGTAAACTCCCTTCTTCTGGCCAAAACCTTTAACAACTAACCTCGCCTTGTATCTAGGCGCAGAGGTATGGTTATTTTGCTTTATTCTGAATATCCATTTGTTAGATAAAGCTCTCTTTCCTTTCGGCAATTTCACTAACTCATATGTGCCATTCTCATGGAGTGACTTCATCTCATCTTCCATCGCTTCGATCCAATGATCTTTGTGATTATCTTGCATGGCTTCATCATAATTCTCAGGTTCTCCCATGTCAGTCAAAAGTACATACTTATCAGGAGGATAGCGCATGGATTTTTGCTTCTCCCTTGTAGATCTTCTAAGAGAAGTTTCAGGAGCATTCGAAGTAGTTACCTGTGTAGGAATTGGTTGCTGATCAACCACAACTTCATCAACTGGAACATCCATAACATCTATACCATGATGATCATTTTGATCTTGATCACTATCTCCATCATTGTCTTGGGTTCCTTCATGTGCAATAGGTGCCTTAGCAATTGAAACTGGATCAATATCAACTAAGCTCTCATTACTCTGAGAATCTATCTTCTCAGCTTTGTCAATATCATCAATAGTTTGATCTTCAAAGAATATTGCATCATAAAAACGATACCCAAACTCATCTTGACCATAACCGATAAAGATGCACTGCTTAGTTTTGACATCCAGTTTCGATCTCTCATCTTTAGGAATATGTACACAAGCTTTACACCCAAAAACTCTCAGGTGATCATAAGAAACATCTTTGGCAAACCAAACTCTGTCTGGGACATCACCATCCAAAGCAACAGCAGAAGACAAATTGATAACATAGGCAACAGTGTTAAGTGCCGCCCAAAATGTATTTGGAACTTTAGCCTCTGAAAGTAAGCATCTAACTCTCTCAACTAGAGTTCTATTCATCATCTCTGCCAAACCGTTCAATTGAGGCGTCTTGGGCGGAGTTTTCTGATGACGAATTCCTTGTTCCTTGCAATAGTTATCAAAGGGACCATAATATTCACCACCATTGTCAGTGCGAATACATTTTAATTTCTTCCCCGTCCGTCTCTCAGCATAGGCCTGAAATTCCTTAAACACGCCAAGTGCTCTGATAATAGGCGAAATTTAGGTGATTTAGCTATTGTTTATGCTTCCGCTTAATTATATTCCAATGACATAATACGGTTAATTGATGAAAAATAGGCTCTAATTGTGATTTGTATACATTGCAGGATGAGGAGCTTATTTGATGCCTTCAAGAGACTATTGGAATGATTTAAGAGCAAAAACGACCCCTCGGAGTTGAGTGCGCAAGGACGAGGCAAGAAAATGAAGAAAAAAAATCAAGCCCAGACGCGCGAAGAACGCGCAAAGTCGCGCGGTAGTTCGCGCGCTAGAAAGACCGAGGCAGAATCATGCGCGAAGAAATGCGCGAAGAGACACGCGAGCTCGCGCGTGTCCGGTCCGGAAAAGTGTTATTTAGGGGTAAAATTGGAAATCTGGAGAGAAACCCACTTAACCTATATAAAGTAAAGCTCGCCCAAGGTCAGATTATCAAGGTTTTCATAGGCTAAAGCAAGGGATAGAGAGGCAAGAGGCAAGGAGGGATTTGGATCATCAAGTTCTTCTTTTCTTCTCTTTGTTTTTGCTAATTGTGATGAAACTGAATCTGTTTGTGATGAACATTAGTATGAGTGGCTAAAACCCATTGTTCTAGGGTCATGGGTAAAACATGAATGTGTTGTTTGAGGTCTAATTTGACAAAGTTGGTTTATCATCTTGGGTTGTTTATTTAATTCTGCTTTTAATTATTTTGCTGAGTAGCTAACAGTGAAATACTATCTACGAATCTAGAGTTGAACTCGAAAGTGGGAACTTTAGGTTGCATATAGAATTAAATAGAGCAAGTTCTTGAACCCGGGCCTCGGGGATCGGATTCGCAATTGGGATAGACATATACCCAATTGCCTTGCTTGGTTGAAATACAGGAAGTGTAAATGCATTCTTGTTAATCTTAATTCCATAGACATATAGGCATTGAGTTAACTTGAATAGGCGAGTAAGAACTCGACAGATTCTTCTGCATCCTTTCCGGAGAATTAGATGGTCTTCCTGAACAGGCCTTTTATTGGTAGGTAATATCGATGAAGCTACCGCGAAGGCTATGAACTTAGAAATGGAGAGCAATTTGAAG